>NW_027649943.1:0-262500 GCF_965287045.1 Carcharhinus amblyrhynchos | reverse complement strand
ACTGAGCCTCCACGTCTCAACTTTACATAAGCCTCCTTGTTCCTCTTCACCAGAGATTCGACTTCCTTAGTACGCCACGGTTCCCTCGCTCGACCGCTTCCTCCCTGCCTGACAGGTACATATTTACCAAGAACTCGCAGTAGCTGCTCCTTGAATAAGCTCCACATTTCAGATGTTCCCAGCCCCTGCAATTTCCTACATCCTAAATCTCACCTAATAGCCTCATAATTACCTTCCCCCAGCTATAACTTCTGCCCTTCGGTATACGCCTATCCCTTTCCATCACTAAGGTAAACGTAACCAAACTGTGGTCACTATCACCAAAGTGCTCACCTACCTCCAAGTCTAACACCTGGTCTGGTTCATTACCCAGTACCGAATCCAATGTAGCTTCACCTCTTGTTGGCCTATCTACATACTGTGTCACGAAACCTTTCCTCGACATCTCTGGAACTTTTTGGAGGCCTATAAGCAATTCCCAGCAGGGTGACCTCTCCTTTCCTGTTTCTAATCTCAGCCTCTACTACCTCAGTAGACAGGTCCACATCAAACGTCCTTTCTGCCACCGTAATACAGTCCTTGACCGACAATGCTACGCCTCCCCCTCTTCTGCCATCTTCTCTACTCTGACTGAAACATCTCAACCCCGGAACCTGCAACAACCATTCCTGTCCCAGGCACCGATTCAGGCTGCAAGTTCATCCACCTTTATTGCGTATGCTCCTCGCATTAAAGTATACACGCTTCAAACCACCCTCCCGCCTGCCGATACACTGCTGTGACCTAGAAACCTTATCCGTGACCTTCCTACTCTCAACCTCCTGTACGCTGGAGCTACAATTCAGGTTCCCACCCCCCTCTGAATCAGTTTAAACCCCCCTGAATAGCATTGGCAAATTTTCCCCCCAAGGTATTAGTTCCCCTCTGGTTCAGGTGCAGACCATCCCTCTTGTAGAGGTCCCACCTACCCCAGAATGAGCCCCGATTGTCCAAGTATCTGAACCCTGCACCATCCCTTTAGCCACGACTTCAAATGTTCTCTCTCTATTCTTCTCCATGCTATCCCGAGGCACAGGTAACAAACCAGAGATAACCACTCTGTTTTAGCTCTAAGCTTCCACCCTAACTCCCTGAAATTCTGTTTTATATCCCCGTCCCTTTTCCTACCTATGTCGTGGGTGCCTACGTTGGTGAGGTATGAAAATCTTGTTTTTTTGGGGGTCTTTAATTAGATGTAAATTTATTCAAGTGATTGGAAATCAGGTTTTCACAGCTTCCAACTTGTATCTGTGTCAGATCGTCAAGAAAATCAGAAGGCCGTCACTCAAATAGAATTCTATCTTTAATGTGAAGGAAAATCTCCTGTACAGTCACTCGCATCACTGAAAGAAAAGAAAAAATGTGAAGGAAAATCTCCTGTACAGTCACTCGCATCACTGAAAGAAAGAAAAAATGTATAAATATATGGTGTTTTTCATGTCCAGGCATCACAAAGTGGATAAAACCAGTATAGTTTTTCTTGATTATACAAACATATTATCATAGAATCATAGCAACAAAGGACCACCGGGTGGAGTTTTCTCAATTCTCAGCCAAGATGGTTTAAGCTCCTAAGGGATAATCTCTGTTTCCTCTGAAGCCGGCCACTGTGCGCTTTTCTTTGAAGACACTACCGATCTGGCCAGTCAGATACAGGCAGGACACGTATTTGCAGAATGGATAGAGCAGGAGAGAATGCAAGAGAGACCTCAAATTATCTTCTCGTTGTTACCCACTCATTATCTATCTGATTCCAACCGTACTGCAGTTTCTTCTCTAATTGAAATAGTTAGTTTGCTATCATGTGATTAACTGCCCAATTACTGAATATGGTCACAGAAGCTGAGGAAGGTTCATTCGAGGTGCATTGTTTATAATGACTGAATTAAATGGTCTGTGAAGCCCTCTTCTCAGCCAGGGTCCATTATCCAAAGTGATTGAGTTTAATAGCACAGTCCACACCCACCTGGACAAACACATTGGCCAGAGTTGTCCCATCCCGCCTGCTGCTGGAATTTTAGCGGGTGGGTTGCAGCGAATGTGAAACCCCGTTGACGGTCGGGTGGGAATTTCAGGTTTTTAAACCGGTGCGGTCGGAGAAGTCCGCCCATTGTATCTGGATGTCTGTGAATAGTTCAGGGGATAGACCACTCTTGAATAAATCAATTTTCTGGGTGGGCTACTTTCAGACAGCGTAATTCCTTTCTAATGGTTTTGTAATTTTGCAAGGTGAAGTCGTGTAAATATTTCGCTATTTTAAGAACTGCTGTTTAAGCCACCTGGGGACATTGACAAAGTACGAATGGATTTCCATTGACTTCGATTTTGTGAAGTCTCTTTGATGCAACACATGGTCAAATGGTACTTTGATGTCACCGGCTCTCATCACATCTCACCTCTGGAGTTCAGTTCTTTTGCCCGTGTTTAGACCAAGGCTGTAATATGGTCTGGAGTCAAGTGGCCCTTGCTGAACAGAAACTGAACATTAGTGAGCTGATTATTGCTGAGTAGGTGCCATTTGGCAGTGTTGTCAATGACACCTTCCACCATCTTGCTGAAAAGCAAATTGATGGAAATATAGTTGGCTAGATTGGATTTGTCCTGCCTTTTATGGACAAGAGATACCCAGGCAAAGTATGACATTCGTGCCAGCGTTGTAGCTATACTAGAACAGCTCATCTCGGAGCAGTTAGTTCCAGACCGCAAGTCTTCAGTACTACTATTGAGATTTTGTCAGTGCCTTCAGCAGGTAGCTGGTAGTCAGCAGGAGGTTTCCTACTCCACGTTTGACATGAAACCACAAAACTTAATGGGATCCGGAGTCAATATTCAGGACTCCCGTGGTCATTCCTGAGTGCATAACAATGTACCGTCAACTCTGATGGATCTGTCCTGCTAGTGGGGCTGGACGTACCCAGGTACGGTGATACAGCAGTCCGGGACATTGGTTGTAATCTGTAAATAAGCCATGCACGTTGACAAAAATGAGAGTGTACACTGGCTGGATTACATGTTCAAATTCTTGAGTTAGGTTTGAACCATTAACGTTCTGACAATGTGGTAAGGTTTCAACTATGGAGTCAAACTGTAAGCTATAGCATGCTTTACTATGTTAAAGATACTAAGTGCAAATAGGTGTTGTTGTAAATGGAACGTGCCATTTTTGAATCTATCGATCAGAAGATTGTTTACAATATTCAATTATGAAGGTCACAAAAGGTCTCAATGCACCCAGAGATCACCCTGCCTCCATCTGCTGGTGATGCTGTCTCAATGCACCCAGAGATCACCCTGCCGCCATCTGCTGGTGATGCTGTCTCAATGCACCCAGAGCCCACCCTGCCTCCATCTGCTGGTGATGCTGTCTCAATGCACCCAGAGATCACCCTGCCTCCATCTGCTGGTGATGCCGTGTCAATGCACCCAGAGATCACCCTGCCTCCATCTGCTGGTGATGCCGTCTCAATGCACCCAGAGATCACCCTGCCTCCATCTGCTGGTGATGCCGTGTCAATGCACCCAGAGATCACCCTGCCTCCATCTGCTGGTGATGCTGTCTCAATGCACCCAGAGCCCACCCTGCCTCCATCTGCTGGTGATGCCGTGTCAATGCACCCAGAGATCACCCTGCCTCCATCTGCTGGTGATGCTGTCTCAATGCACCCAGAGCCCACCCTGCCTCCATCTGCTGGTGATGCCATCTCAATGCACCCAGAGATCACCCTGCCTCCATCTGCTGGTGATGCCATCTCAATGCACCCAGAGCCCACCCTGCCTCCATCTGCTGGTGATGCTGTCTCAATGCACCCAGAGCCCACCCTGCCTCCATCTGCTGGTGATGCCATCTCAATGCACCCAGAGATCACCCTGCCTCCATCTGCTGGTGATGCTGTCTCAATGCACCCAGAGCCCACCCTGCCTCCATCTGCTGGTGATGCCGTCTCAATGCACCCAGAGCCCACCCTGCCTCCATCTGCTGGTGATGCCGTCTCAATACACCCAGAGACCACCCTGCCTCCATCTGCTGGTGATGCTGTCTCAATGCACCCAGAGATCACCCTGCCTCCATCTGCTGGTGATGCCATCTCTATGCACCCAGAGCCCACCCTGCCTCCATCTGCTGGTGATGCCGTCTCAATACACCCAGAGATCACCCTGCCTCCATCTGTATGAAATACAGAGAGACAGAGAGAGACACACAGATACACAGAGATATATACAGAGAGACAGAGACAGACACATATAGCAATACAGAGACAGAGAGAGAAACACACAGATAGAGAGATATATACAGAGAGACAGAGAGGGGGAGAGAGAGAGAGAGAGAGACAGATACAGATAGAGACAGAGAGATGTACAAGTAAGAAAGATGAAATAGAGAGACACACACATAAATACACGAATCGAGAAATTCAAAAAGAGAGATGGAATTAGGCAAAGTCAGATCTAGCTTTGCATTCAATGTTTATTTAAAAATTCAGAGAGTATTTTACAGGAAAATTGATTTTAAAGTTAACAAAAGTACATCTGTCCTTTTCAGCTTCAAACTGAGATCAGAACCCATGCGATCTGAGCTGCCCGGTATCTGTACAACTGTAACAGAGACCAGAAAGAGAAAAAACAGAGCTCAACATCACGGGAAATGAACAATTGTGAATAAGGTACAAGAAAAGTTCTTTATTTATACATGAAACTTAAACTCCAAGAAAACTATTAACTACAATTACATTACAACAAAAATCCCCTTATACATTTCACACTGAAAACTGCAATCCTGTCCACGATTGTCTCAGTTCCAGATTCAGAATGACAAACAGAGACAATTTGACTGTTACAGTCACCGAGAGCAGATATTGTGTTTGTGTCACTCAGAGATCTTCATAATCAGCTGAGGGAAATCTACAGCGTCCAAAATTCAACCCATCACTTGATCTGTAAAAGAGAGATACACCAATGATCAGATATTTATGATGTGGGACATTAGAGTTTTTAATCAGTGAAACATTGAGAGATTTTTCAAATCCCTTCTGTCAGTTTAATAACCCAGTCTGACAGCAGTTCCATTTCACACTCTCTGCTCAGTCCTGTGTTGGGGGGGGGGGGGAGGTTAGTGTGGGATCAGTGTTTGCTTTTCTCAAACTGCAGTGAGATCCCAACAAGGGTAACAGACGTTTAAAAACTTAAACATTACAAAACTAAACCAGACAGAGAGTGATTGGGCCTCCTGCCTTCAATACAGCGATCTTCGCTCCAGAGATTGTGGGTTCAGCTCAGAGCTGAAAATACTAGGCCCTTAGCATCAAAACACACAGACACACAGAGAGAAAAACACAGAGAGACAGAGACACAGAGAAACACAGAGACAAGAGACACACAGAGAGAAAAACACAGAGAGACAGAGACACAGAGAAACACAGAGACACACAGACACACAGGGAGAAAAGCACAGAGAGACAGAGACACAGAGACAAAAAACACACAGACACACAGAGAAAAACACAGAGAGACAGAGACACAGAGAAACACAGAGACAAGAATAATCTGGGGGCAATGATCAGCAAGGTGTCCAGATGAGACCAAGATTGGTGGGATGGTTAATCGGGGAGAAGGTTGGAGGTTACAGGGAGATAGAACTGGGTTGGGTCAGATAGGCAGAGCAGATGGGATTTAACCCTGATAAGTGGGAGCTGATGCCATTTGGAAGAAGTAACAAGGTGAGGGAGTATTTAATGAGTGGCGGGACACTGGGAAGCTCAGAGGAACATACGGATCTCGGGAAATGATTCCCAGATCCCTGAAGGCAGCAGAGTAGGTGAATCAGGGGGTAAAGAAGGCAGATGAAACACTTGCCTTTATCAGTCATGGTGTAGAGAATAAGAGTAAAGAGTTCAGGTTGGAGTTATACAGAGCGATGGGGAGGCTGGAACACTGTGTGCAGCTCTGCTCACCTCACTCGTCAGTCACGAGGGGACAGGGTTTCAGTCGGAGTGAGTCGGAGGGGAGTTGTGAGGAACGTTCACTCAGAGGGTGGGGAGAATCGGGGACACACTGCCTGGGAAGGGAATGGAGGCTGGAAACCTTCCAATCTTTCAAACATTTGGATGAGCGCTCAAAACATCCCGACATTCCCAGATACGGGACAAGAGATGGAAAACTGGGCTGGCACAGCTTTAGTGGGAGTTCCTGTTGGTGCAGAGTCGATGGGCCAAAGGGCCTGTTCTTCACTGTGTGACTCTATGACTCTGAGGGAAGAAATTCCTCCTCATCTCAGTCCTAAACATCCTACCCCCTCCCCTTACTCTGAGACAGTGCTGGGGGTCACTGTCTGTGTGAAGCTCGCACATTCTCCCCGTGTCTGCGTGGGTTTCCTCCGGTTTACTCTCACAGTTTGAAAGGTGGATCAGCCGTGCTAAATTCTCCCTCAGTGTAACCCAATCAGGTCCCAGAGCTTGGTGACTAAGGCTTTTCACAGTAACTTCATTGCAGTGTTAATATAACTCTACTTCTGACACTAATGAATCCATTTTCAAACCTGATACTAGATTCCCCCATGTTGGCCTTGTTCTGTCAGGGTTCATGTGGACGTTTAAAGATTAGTCAATAATTCTTTAAGGACAGATTAAAGAAATTCTCGTTTCCTCCCACAGTACAAAGAAGTGCAGGTTAGGTTGATTGGCCTTTTGTCTGTGCAGTGTGCAAGAAACCAAACCTTTCACTGCATCCCAGTACATGGGATAGGACAGCACGGGGACACGATGGTTAGCATTGCCGCCTCACAGCACCAGGGACCCGGGTTCAATTCTCGGCTTGGGAATGGAGTTTGCACATTCTCCCCATGTCTGCGTGGGTTTCTTCCTGGTTTCCTTCCACAGTCCAAAGATGTGCAGACCAGGTGGAATCTGAGACACAGCAGAAGCAGGGTAAAGATTTGAAAATGGAGGACTTCTAACAGACTTTTAAGAGACAGGGTTTAAAAATGTAAAGATTACAAAACCAGACAGAGAGTGATGAGGCCTCACACCTTCAATGTTGATCTTCTCTCAGAATCAGAGAGATTGTGGGTTCAGCACAGAGCCTAAAATACTAGGCCCTTAGCATCGAGACACAGAGACAGAGACAGATATAGAGAAATGCAAAGACACAAACACACACAGATACCCAGAGAGGTATTGACACAGAGACAGAGAGAGAGACACAGAGAAAGATACACAGAGATACAGAGAGAGACACAAATAGAGAGAAATACAGAGACAGAGAGAGACACACACAGATAAACAGAGAGATATATACAGAGAGACAGGGAGAGACACAAATAGTGAGAAATACAGAGACAGAGAGAGGCACACAGATAAACAGAGAGATATATACAGAGAGACAGAGAGAGACACAAATAGAGAGAAATACAGAGACAGAGGGAGAGACACACAGATACACAGAGAGATATATACAGAGAGACAGAGAGAGACACAAATAGAGAGAAATACAGAGACAGAGAGAGACACACAGATAAACAGTGATATACTGAGAGACAGAGAGAGACACAAATAGAGAGAAATACAGAGACAGAGAGAGACACACAGATAAACAGAGATATACAGACAGAGAGAGATACAGATAAATAGAGGCAGAGAGATGTACAAAACCACATAAAGATATAGATAGAGAGACACACACATAAATACACTAATCAAGAAATACAAAAAGAGAGACAGAATTAGGCAAAGTCAGGTCTAGTTTTGCATTCAATGTATATTTAAAAATTCAGAGAGTATTTTACAGGGAAATTGATTTTAAAGTTAACAAAAGTACATATATCCTTTTCAGCTTCACACTGCGATCAGAACCCATGTGATCTGAGCTGCCCGGTATCTGTACAACTGTAACAGAGACCAGAAAGAGAAAAAAACAGCTCAACATCACGGGATTGACAAAGAAGTTGATAAAGGAGGGTAGGAGAAGCTATGAGGCTGGGCTAGCACTTAATATAAAAAAGGATAGCAAGAGTTTTTATAAATATATAAAAAGGAAGAGGCTGGCTAGGGTGAACGTTGGTCCTTTAGAGGATGAGAAAGGGGAGCTAGTGGTAGGGGATGGGGATATGGCTAAGGTCTTGAATAACTTTTTTGTTTCTGTCTTCACGGAGGAGGACGTGAATAATTTGCCGGGTGTTAGCGATGGAAAGGTGGTAGGAATGGAGGGTCTTAATGACATTACTGTTACTAGAGAGGTGGTGCTCGACAGACTGGAGGGGGGGGCTGATTGTGGACAAGTCCCCAGGACCGGATGGAATGCATCCGAGGGTTCTGAAAGAAATGGCGGAGGTTATAGTGGATGCCTTGGTGGTTATTTTCCAGACGTCGCTGGATTCCGGGGAAGTGCCGGAAGATTGGAAAACGGCTAATGTTACGCCGTTGTTTAAGAAGGGTGCCAGGCAAAAGGCGGGGAATTATAGGCCGGTTAGTTTAACGTCTGTGGTAGGTAAAATGTTAGAATCCGTCATTAAGGAGGAAATTGCGAGGCATCTTGAAGGGAATTGCTTGATAGGGCGGACGCAACACGGTTTCATTAAAGGGAAGTCGTGTCTGACAAATTTACTGGAGTTCTATGAGGATGTGTCTAGGGCAGTGGATAGAGGAGAGCCGGTGGATGTGGTCTTTCTGGATTTTCAGAAGGCGTTTGACAAGGTACCTCACAAGAGGTTATTGCAGAAGGTCAGGGGACATGGAGTTGGGGGTAGGGTGTTAGCGTGGATAGAGGATTGGTTGTCAAATAGGAGGCAGAGAGTGGGGGTCAATGGGTGCTATTCGGATTGGCGGTTGGTGACTAGTGGGGTGCCCCAGGGGTCGGTGCTGGGGCCTCAGCTATTTACCATTTATATAGATGATCTGGAGGAGGGAACCGAGTGCAGGGTGTCGAAATTTGCTGATGACACCAAGATTGGGGGAAAGGCAAATTGTGCGGAGGGTGTGGAGAGTCTGCAGAAGGATCTAGATAGGCTGGGCAAATGGGCCAGGAAATGGCAAATGGAATTTAATGTTGGCAAGTGTGAGGTGGTCCACTTTGGTAGGAAGAATGGTAGGAAGGACTATTACTTACGTGGCGAAAAACTGCAGCAGGCGACGGTGCAGAGGGACCTCGGGGTCCTTGTGCATGAGTCGCAAAAACCCAGCTTGCCGGTGCAGCAGGTGGTCAGGAAGGCGAATGGGATGCTGGCCTTCATAGCGAGGGGGATTGAATATAAAAGTAGGGAGGTCTTGCTGCAGCTGTATAGGGCATTGGTGAGGCCGCAGCTGGAGTACTGTGTGCAGTTTTGGGCGCCGCACCTGCGCAAGGATATTTTGGCCCTGGAGGGAGTGCAGAGGAGGTTTACTAGGCTGATACCGGAGTTGAGGGGATTGAGCTATGAGGAGAGGCTGAATAAATTAGGCTTGTACTCGTTAGAGTTTAGAAGAATGAGGGGAGATCTCATTGAGACGTATAAGATGATGAATGGGATGGATAGGATAGAGGTGGAGAGACTCTTCCCGCTCAAAAAAGACAGTAGGACTAGGGGGCACAGCCTCAAGATAAAGGGGGGGTGGTTTAGAACGGAGTTGAGGAGGAACTTCTTCACTCAAAGGGTGGTGAATCTCTGGAATTCTCTGCCCGTTGAAGTGGTGGAGGCTGCCTCGCTAAATATTTTTAAGAAGCGGGTTGATGGGTTCTTGATAAGAGAGGGGATTAAGGGTTATGGGGAGAGGGCGGGAAAGTGGAACTGAGCCACAACAGATCAGCCATGATCTTATTGAATGGCGGGGCAGGCTCGATGGGCTAGATGGCCTACTCCTGCTCCTATTTCTTATGTTCTTATGTTCTTATGAAATGAACAATTGTAAATAAGGAACAAGAAAAGTTCTTTATTTATACATGAAACTTAAACTCCAAGAAAACTATTAACTACAATTACATTACAACAAAAATCACCGTATACATTTCACACTGAAAACTGCAATCCTGTCCACGATTGTCTCAGTTCCAGATTCAGAATGATAAACAGAGACAATTTGACTGTTACAGTCACCGAGAGCAGATATTGTGTTTGTGTCACTCAGAGATCTTCATAATCAGCTGAGGGAAATCTACAGCGTCCAAAATTCAACCCATCACTTGATCTGTAAAAGAGAGATACACCAATCAAGTAGATAAGGTTGTTAAGAAGGCATACAGTGTCTTGGCGTTTATTGGTAGGGGGATTGAATTTAGCAGTCGTAGCGTTATGTTGCAACTGTACACAACTCTGGTGCGGCCGCACTTGGAGTATTGTGTGCAGTTCTGGTCCCCACGTTACAGGAAGGATGTGGAGGCTTTGGAGAGGGTGCAGAGGAGGTTTACCAGGATGTTGCCTGGTATGGAGGGGAGATCCTATGAGGAGAGGCTGAGGGATTTGGGGTTGTTTTTGCTGGAAAGAAGGCGGCTAAGAGGGGATCTTATTGAAACATATAAGATGATTAGAGGTTTAGATAGGGTGGATAGTGATAGCCTTTTTCCTCTGATGGAAAAATCTAACACGAGGGGGCATGGCTTTAAACTAAGGGGGGGTAGTTATAGGACAGATGTCAGGGGTAGGTTCTTTACCCAGAGGGTGGTGAGGGATTGGAATGCCCTGCCTGCTGCAGTCGTAAATGCGCCTAGTTTGGGGGCGTTTAAGAGGTCTGTGGACAGGTTTATGGACGAAAAGGGATTGGTTTAGGTTAGTGGGTCATTGTTGTTGTTTTTTTTTTAACTGGTCGGCGCAACATCGTGGGCCGAAGGGCCTGTTCTGCGCTGTAATGTTCTATGTTCAATGATCAGATATTTATGATGTGGGACATTAGAGTTTTTAATTGGTAAAACATTGAGAGATTTTTCAAATCCCTTCCGTCAGTTTAATAACCCAGTCTGACAGCAGTTCCATTTCACACTCTCTGCTCAGTCCTGTGTTGGTGGGGGGGGGGGGGGGGGGGGGGGGGGGCGAGGTTAGTGTGGGATCAGTGTTTGCTTTTCTCAAACTGCAGTGAGATCCCCAACAAGGGTAACAGACGTTTAAAAACTTAAACATTACAAAACTAAACCAGACAGAGAGTGATTGGGCCTCCTGCCTTCAATACAGCGATCTTCGCTCCGGAGATTGTGGGTTCAGCTCAGAGCTGAAAATACTAGGCCCTTAGCATCAAAACGCACAGACACACAGAGAGAAACACAGAGAGACAGAGACACAGAGAAACACAGAGACAAGAGACACACAGACACACAGAGAGAAAAACACAGAGAGACAGAGACACAGAGACAAGAGATACAGAGAGAAAAACACAGGGAGACAGAGACGCAGAGAAACACAGAGACAAGAGACACGCAGAGAGATAGAAACCAAGACAGACACGGATACACAGATATGGATACAGAGAAATAGAGAGATAGAGAGGCAGAGCGATAGAGACAGAGAGACACAGATACATAGAGATAGAGTCATAGATACAGAGAAATACAGAGACACAGAGAGACACACAGATACAGACAAGGAAACAGAAAGAGACACAGATACTGAGAAATAGAGAGACACTGGGAGACACACAGATACAGACAAGGAATCAGAAAGAGACACATATACTGAGAAATAGAGAGACAGAGAGATACACAGATACAGACAAGGAAACAGAAAGAGATACAGATACAGAGAAATACAGAGACACAGAGAGGTACACAGATACAGACAAGGAAACACAAAGAGACACAGATACAGAAAAATAGAGAGACACAGAGACACGCAGATACAGACAAGGAAATTGAAGATCCTCAGTGATGGACAGGTTAAAGAGTGAGAAACTCTTCCCTCTCAAGAGATGGTGATGAACTAGAGGGCCCAGATTGGAAATGATGGGGAAGTGAAATGTGGAAAATCACTTCACCGAGAGGGTGTTTGGAATCTGGAACAATCTTCCTGAAAGCCTGTTCCGATATTCAATAAGATCCTGGCTGATCTGTGATCGAAACTCTCTTTCTCTTTACCCCTTTGGACTAAGGGAAATCTATCAAACCCCAGATTGAAAATAATAACAGGTGTCTGAGCATCAATAGCCATTTGCAGAAGATTGTTTCAAACTAACCCCACACCACATCTGGCAATGTTTTCATTCCTACAATTCTCAAATTCCAAACTGAGGCTAACCCCCAAATATTCCCAAATCCTGGAATCCCCAACCAGCAGAAAAAAACTTGTTCTTTATCAGCCTCTCCCTTTCCCTCATTGTTTTCAATGTTTGATTCAATCAGCCCCCAACTTCAATTCCAGCGGTTAGGAATAATGTTTAATCTGCACCCTTCCTCAAATGTTCCCAACACAAATCCTGGAATGGGCTAAATCCGGAGTCAAATTCCTTCTGCTCTGTCCAAGGAATATTTCAGCACAGATTTTTATTTTAAAAAAACAGGAATCAAATAGTTCAGCATCCCAGTGTGGCCTGGGGTTTATTTCACATTCAAACATGAAGTTGAAGCTTGGAATACTGTCTGTGGCAGCGTTTGTGGATTCAGTTGTTCTCCTGCTTTTTCACTTGTCTGAAGGCTTTGAATTGTAGACATTGTTTAATCATTCCTGTCTCTCAGCACATGGAACTGGGGAATCTTCAAAGCCGACAGTCTCATGTAATTAACATCAAACTGCATCTTTATTCACCCATCCATTTCCTATCTCTGAATAGATCCCACACATTTCCAGAATGCAGGAAGCTCTCAATGGAAACTGCTTCCAATGATTCCCCAATACAATTGTTCACACTTGCCTGGAAACTACATCCCACTGACATTCCCCAAAGCAGCCACAGAAAAGGGCCTGGTTATTTTAAACATTGAACCTGAACTCACTGAGTTTACAATTCACTCACATTGTACAGAAATGTGGATCCTGTTTTGATGAGAGTGATCAGATTAACTCTGGAACATGAAGGCAGCCTCCGGACTGAGATGAACCACATTTCCAACAGTTCCACTATATCAGAGACATTGCTGTGTGTATTGTGTGAATCCAGCTGTGAAATATCGGGACATTTGGAGCTTCCACGGTTTCTGTCTTTTCATCATTTATTAAAGTATGTTGTTCTATCCCTTTTCAATCTAAGTTGTGTCAATTTACATTTCCCTGCTCTGAAACATCACCACCAGTTTTGTCCATTTACTAAACATGAAAAACTCTTTGCAATTTGATATTTCCAGCTACACTGCTTACAATGCTGTCTCATTTTTTGTGTCTATGGCAAACCAGGATGTGAAGCATTCAGTCACATTAACAGGTCAATAAATACATCCAAACTACCTGTATATTTCTCTGTGTGTGTTTACCATGATCTGTTTGAGTGGGGGAGCAGGTTCAATGGGGCATTTGGCCTGAAACTGCACATAATTGAGATTTAAACACTCATACATGCTGACACACACACACACACACATGCACAGACACACACTTATTGACAGAGACAGATGCACAGATGCACACACACAGACACAAACACAGATGCATAAACACACACACTCATTGACACAGACAGATGCACACACACACACTGACACAGAGACAGATACACACACACACACTCATTGACACAGATGCACACACACACACACTCATTGACACAGATGCACACACACACTCATTGACACAGAGACAGATACACACACATACACACTCATTGACACAGACAGATGCACACACACACATTGACACAGAGACAGATGCACACGCACACACACACTCTGACACAGACAGATTCACACACACACACACTCATTGACACAGAGACAGATGCACGCACACACACACACACACTCTGACACAGACAGATGCACACACACACTCATTGACACAGAGACAGATGCACACACACACACACACTCTGACACAGACAGATGCACACACACACACACACACACTCATTGACACAGAGACAGATGCACACACACATACACACACACAGACACAAACACAGAGGCACTCACATAGAGACAGAGAGACACACACATATTCACAGAGAGACACAGACACAGATACACACACACACCCAGACACAGAGAGACAGACATACACACACACACACACATTCACTCACAGACACAGAGACACACACACACTCACAGGCACACAAACACATGTTGACATACACACACACATACAGAAACACACAACCACTCACAGACACATAAGCTCACACACAGGGAGACACACAATCTCTCTCACACACACACAGGGAGACACACAAGCTCACACACACACACAGAAATACGTGCAGACACTTAGAATCTCCCCCTCACACACACAGAAACACAGAAACATAACCACACCGACACTCACACACACTCATTCCTATTTCTGTTTTACTCCTCACTGCCCCCAGCTATAACGTATTGGGATCTGAGCTTGAAATGCTGGAACTGATCCTGGAGGAATGAGTGGGCTCTAATAGACACCCAGAGGGTCACTTGTGTGTGAATCATAGAATGGGGACAGCACAGGAGGCCATTCAGCCCGTCAATCCAGGATGGAGAGCCTGCAAGAGCAGTTTGACTATTCCCAGTCCCCGTAACCCTGTCAATATTGTCCCCTCAGCTTCCCATTCAATCTCTTGCTGATGGAATCTCCTTCCCCCTCCGGCTCAGACACAACATTCCAGATCCCAGCATTTCCCCATCACACAATCCCAGATTCCCACAGTGCAGGAGAGACCCCTCGGCCCATCGAGTCTGTACTGACCCGTCAGAACCACCTAACATCCCCACCCAACCCCATTTCCCAGCACTTGGCCCACAGCCCTGAATGTGATGATGGGCCCAGTGATCATCCAGGGACTTTTTAAAGGGTGTGAGACAACTTGCCTCTACCCCCCCCTCCCAGGCAACACATTCCCGACCCTCCCCACCCTCTGGGTCAAACAGTTCTTCCTCACATCCCCCCTCAACCTCCTATCCCCCTCGTCACTGACCCTTCAACTAAGGGGATCAGCTGCTCCCGATCCACACTGTTCATGTCTCTCACGGTTATTACAATCTGGGCCTTGTATCAGTAATCTCTGCCCTAAACCTCTCTCAGTGATTACAATCTGGGCCTTGTATCAGTAATCTCTGCCCTAAACCTCTCTCAGTGATTGCAATCTGGGCCTTGTATCAGTAATCTCTGCCCTCAACCTCTCTCAGTTATTACAATCTGGGATAGTATCAGTAATCTCTGCCCTAAACCTCTCTCAGTTATTACAATCTGGGCCTTGTATCAGTAATCTCTGCCCTAAACCTCTCTCAGTTATTACAATCTGGGCCTTGTATCAGTAATCTCTGCCCTAAAACTCTCTCAGTTATTACAATCTGGGCCTTGTATCAGTAATCTCTGCCCTAAACCTCTCTCAATTATTACAATCTGGAATAGCATCAGTAATCTCTGCCCTAAACCTCTCTGTGATTACAATCTGGGCCTTGTATCAGTAATCACTGCCCTAAACCTCTCTCAGTGATTACAATCTGGGCCTTGTATCAGTAATCTCTGCCCTAAACCTCTCTCAGTTATTACAATCTGGGATAGTATCAGTAATCTCTGCCCTCAACCTCTCTCAGTGATTACAATCTGGGCCTTGTATCAGTAATCTCTGCCCTAAACCTCTCTCAGCGATTACAATCTGGGCCTTGTATCAATAATCTCTGCCCTAAACCTCTCTCTGTTATTACAATCTGGGCCTTGTATCAGTAATCTCTGCCCTAAACCTCTCTCAGTTATTACAATCTGGGCCTTGTATCAGTAATCTCTGCCCTAACCCTCTCTCAGTGATTACAATCTGGGATAGTACCAGTAATCTCTAACCTAAACCTCTCGCTGTTATTACAATCTGGGCCTTGTATCAGTAATCTCTGCCCTAAACCTCTCTCAGTTATTACAGTCTGGGTCTTGTATCAGTAATCTCTGCCCTAAACCTCTCTCAGTTATTACAATCTGGGCCTTGTATCAGTAATCTCTGCCCTAAACCTCTCTCTGTTATTACAATCTGGGCCTTGTATCAGTAATCTCTGCCCTAAACCTCTCTCAGTTATTACAATCTGGGCCTTGTATCAGTAATCTCTGTCCTAAACCTCTCTCAGTTATTACAGTCTGTGTCTTGTATCAGTAATCTCTGCCCTAAACCTCTCTCAGTTATTACAATCTGGGCCTTGTATCAGTAATCTCTGCCCTCAACCTCTCTCAGTTATTACAATCTGGGCCTTGTATCAGTAATCTCTGCCCTCAACCTCTCTCAGTTATTACAATCTGGGATAGTATCAGTAATCTCTACCCTAAACCTCTCTCAGTTATTACAATCTGGGCTTTGTATCAGTAATCTCTGCCCTAAACCTCTCTCAGTTATTACAATCTGGGCCTTGAGAGTAACAGAGAGAGAGCGCGAGAGAGAGACAGGATAGAGAGAGAGAGAGACAAAGAGAGAGACAGAGAGAGAGACAGGATAGAGTGAGAGTAACAGAGAGAGAGAGACAGACAGACAGAGACAGAGAGAGAGAGACAGGTTATAGAGAGTGTGTAACAGAGAGAGAGAAAGTAACAGAGAGAGAGAGAGACAGGATAGAGGGAGAGAGTAACAGAGAGAGAGAGTAACAGAGAGAGAGAGAGGATAGAGAGAGAGTAACAGAGAGAGAGAGAGAGAGACAGGATAGAGAGAGAGAGTAACAGAGAGAGAGAGTAACAGAGAGAGAGACAGGATAGAGACAGAGAGAGAGAGACAGAGAGAGAGACAAAGAGAGACAGACAGGATAGAGTGAGAGAGTAACAGAGAGAGCGAGAGAGAGACAGGATAGAGAGAGAGAGAGACAAAGAGAGAGACAGAGAGAGAGAGACAGGATAGAGTGAGAGTAACAGAGAGAGACAGGATAGAGTGAGAGTAACAGAGAGAGACAGGATAGAGAGAGAGAGAGAGAGACAGAGAGAGAGAGACAGGTTAGAGAGAGAGAGTGTGTAACAGAGACAGAGAAAGTAACAGAGAGAGAGAGACAGGATAGAGAGAGAGAGTAACAGAGAGAGAGAGTAACAGAGACAGGATAGTGAGAGAGAGAGAGACAGAGAGAGAGAGACAGGATAGATAGAGAGAGTAACAGAGAGAGAGAGGATAGAGAAGGAGATAACAGACAGAGAGAGAGAGAGCAACAGGATAGAGAGAGAGAGTAACGGAGAGAGAGAGAGAGGAAAGAGAGAGAGTAACGGAGAGAGAGAGACAGGATAGAGAGAGAGAGTAACAGAGACAGGATAGAGAGAGAGAGAGAGACAGAGAGAGAGAGACAGGATAGAGAGAGACAGTGACAGGATAGAGAGAGAGAGTAACAGAGGGAGAGAGACAGGATAGAGAGAGAGTAACAGAGAGAGAGAGAGAGGATAGAGAGAGAGTAACAGAGAGAGAGAGAAAGGATAGAGAGGGAGAGTAACAGAGAGAGAGAGAGCGAGACAGGATAGAGAGAGTGTAACAGAGAGAGAGAGACAGAGAGCGAGACAGGATAGAGAGAGTGTAACAGAGAGAGAGAGAGACAGGATATAGAGAGAGAGAGTAACAGAGAGAGAGAGAGTAACAGAGAGAGAGAGACAGGATTGGGAGAGAGAGTAACAGATAGACAGAGAGAAAGAGGATAAAGAGAGCGAGTAACAGAGAGAGAGAGAGGATAGAGGGGGAGAGTAACAGAGAGAGAGAGACAGGATAGAGAGAGAGAGTAACAGAGAGAGAGAGACAGGATTGGGAGAGAGAGTAACAGAGAGAGGATAGAGAGAGAGAGAGAGACAGGATATAGAGAGAGAGAGTAACAGAGAGAGAGACAGAGAGAGAGAGTAACAGAGAGAGAGAGAGAGAGACAGGATAGAGAGAGTAACAGAGAGACAGAGAGAGACAGGATAGAGAGAGAGTAACAGAGAGACAGAGAGGATAGAGGGGGAGAGTAACACAGAGAGAGAGAGTAACAGAGAGAGAAAGAGAGAGAGAGACAGGAAAGAGAGAGAGAATAACAGAGAGACAGAGAGAGAGAGAGAGACAGGATATATAGAGAGAGAGTAACAGAGAGAGAGAGAGGATAGAGAGAGCGAGGATAGAGAGAGAGAGAGTAACAGGGAGAGAAAGAGAGAGAGAGAGTAACAGAGAGAGAGAGAGGATAGAGAGTGAGAGGACAGAGAGAGAGAGAGTATCCTAACAGAGCGAGAGCGACAGGATAGAGAGAGAGATTAACAGAGAGAGAGAGAGGATAGAGAGAGAGAGTAACAGAGAGAGAGACAGGATATAGAGAGGGTGTAACGAAGAGAGAGACATGAGAGAGAGAGAGAGAGAGGATAGAGAGAGAGTAACAGAGAGAGAGAGAGGATAGAGAGAGAGAGACAGAGAGAGAGACAGAGAGCTAGAGAGAGAGGATAGAGAGAGAGTAACAGAGAGAGAGAGATACGGGATAGAGAGAGAGAAACAGAGAGAGAGAGAGAGATACGGGATAGAGTGAGAGAGAGTAACAGAGAGAGAGAGATACAGGATAGAGTGAGAGAGAGTAACAGAGAGAGAGAGACAGGATAGAGTTTGAGTAACAGAGAGAGAGTGATTCAGGATAGAGAGAGAGAGTAACAGAGAGAGAGAGAGAGATACAGGATAGAGTGAGAGAAACAGAGAGAGAGAGATACAGGATAGAGTGAGAGAGAGTAACAGAGAGAGAGAGACAGGATAGAGTTTGAGTAACAGAGAGAGAGTGATTCAGGATAGAGAGAGAGTAACAGAGAGAGGGAGAGAGAGAGGATGTAGAGAGAGAGAATAACAGAGAGAGAGAGACAGGATAGAGAGAGAGAGAGACAGGATAGAGAGAGAGAGAGACAGAGAGAGAGAGACAGGATAGAGAGAGAGAATAACAGAGAGAGAGAGAGAGGATGTAGAGAGAGAGAATAACAGAGAGAGAGAGAGAGGATAGAGAGAGAGAGTAACATAAGTAGAGACAGGATAGAGAGAGAGTAACAGAGAGAGAGAGAGACAGGATAGAGAGAGAGAGAGACAGAAAAACAGACAGGATAGAGAGAGAGTGAATGACAGGATAGAGAGAGAGAGAGCAATAGAGGGAGAGAGACATGATAGAGAGAGAGAGAGTAACAGAGAGAGAGAGAGAGAGACAGGATATAGAGAGAGTAACAGAGAGAGAGAGAGTGAGACAGAGACTGAGAGACAGAGAGAGAGAGATAGGATAGAGAGAGAGAATAACACAGAGAGAGAGAGACAGGATAGGGAGAGAGAGAGAGGATAGAGAGAGAGGGTTACAGAGAGAGAGGGTTACAGAGAGAGAGGGTTACAGAGAGAGAGGGTTACAGAGAGAGAGAGTTACACAGAGAGAGTTACACAGAGAGAGTTACAGAGAGAGGGTTACAGAGAGAGAGAGTTACAGAGAGAGAGAGTAACAGAGAGAGAGAGTAACAGAGAGAGAGGGTTACAGAGAGAGAGGGTTACAGAGAGAGAGGGTTACACAGAGAGAGAGTTACAGAGAGAGAGGGTTACAGAGAGAGAGAGGGTTACAGAGAGAGTTACAGAGAGAGAGGGTTACACAGAGAGAGAGTTACAGAGAGAGAGGGTTACACAGAGAGAGAGTTACAGAGAGAGAGAGTTACAGAGAGAGAGAGTTACAGAGAGAGAGAGTTACAGAGAGGGAGGGTTACACAGAGAGAGAGTTACAGAGAGAGAGGGTTACACAGAGAGAGAGGGTTACAGAGAGAGAGAGTTACAGAGAGAGAGGGTTACAGAGAGAGAGAGTTACAGAGAGAGAGAGTTACAGAGAGAGAGGGTTACAGAGAGAGAGGGTTTCAGAGAGAGGGTTTCAGAGAGAGAGGGTTACAGAGAGAGAGAGAGTTCCAGAGAGAGAGGGTTACAGAGAGAGAGAGTTACAGAGAGAGAGGGTTACAGAGAGAGAGGGTTACAGAGAGAGAGGGTTACACAGAGAGAGAGGGTTACACAGAGAGAGAGGGTTACAGAGAGAGAGAGTTACAGAGAGAGAGGGTTTCAGAGAGAGAGGGTTACAGAGAGAGAGAGAGTTCCAGAGAGAGAGGGTTACACAGAGAGAGAGGGTTACAGAGAGAGAGGGTTACAGAGAGAGAGGGTTTCAGAGAGAGAGGGTTTCAGAGAGAGAGGGTTACAGAGAGAGAGAGAGTTCCAGAGAGAGAGGGTTACACAGAGAGAGAGGGTTACAGAGAGAGAGAGTTACAGAGAGAGAGGGTTACAGAGAGAGAGGGTTTCAGAGAGAGAGAGTTACACAGAGAGAGAGGGTTACAGAGAGAGAGGGTTACAGAGAGAGAGGGTTACAGAGAGAGAGAGTTACAGAGAGAGAGGGTTACAGAGAGAGAGAGTTACAGAGAGAGAGGGTTACAGAGAGAGTGAGTTACAGAGAGAGAGGGTTACAGAGAGAGAGGGTTACAGAGAGAGAGAGTTACAGAGAGAGAGGGTTACAGAGAGAGTGAGTTACAGAGAGAGAGGGTCACAGAGAGAGAGGGTCACAGAGAGAGAGGGTCACAGAGAGAGAGGGTCACAGAGAGAGAGAGTTACAGAGAGAGGGTTACAGAGAGAGAGAGGGTTACAGAGAGAGTTACAGAGAGAGAGGGTTACACAGAGAGAGAGTTACAGAGAGAGAGGGTTACACAGAGAGAGAGTTACAGAGAGAGAGAGTTACAGAGAGAGAGAGTTACAGAGAGAGAGGGTTACACAGAGAGAGAGTTACAGAGAGAGAGGGTTACACAGAGAGAGAGGGTTACAGAGAGAGAGAGTTACAGAGAGAGAGAGTTACAGAGAGAGAGGGTTACAGAGAGAGAGGGTTTCAGAGAGAGGGTTTCAGAGAGAGAGGGTTACAGAGAGAGAGAGAGTTCCAGAGAGAGAGGGTTACAGAGAGAGAGAGTTACAGAGAGAGAGGGTTACAGAGAGAGAGGGTTACAGAGAGAGAGGGTTACAGAGAGAGAGAGAGTTCCAGAGAGAGAGGGTTACACAGAGAGAGAGGGTTACACAGAGAGAGAGGGTTACAGAGAGAGAGAGTTACAGAGAGAGAGGGTTTCAGAGAGAGAGGGTTACAGAGAGAGAGAGAGTTCCAGAGAGAGAGGGTTACACAGAGAGAGAGGGTTACAGAGAGAGAGGGTTACAGAGAGAGAGGGTTTCAGAGAGAGAGGGTTACAGAGAGAGAGAGAGTTCCAGAGAGAGAGGGTTACACAGAGAGAGAGGGTTACAGAGAGAGAGAGTTACAGAGAGAGAGGGTTACAGAGAGAGAGGGTTTCAGAGAGAGAGAGTTACACAGAGAGAGAGGGTTACAGAGAGAGAGGGTTACAGAGAGAGAGGGTTACAGAGAGAGAGGGTTACAGAGAGAGAGAGTTACAGAGAGAGAGGGTTACAGAGAGAGAGAGTTACAGAGAGAGAGGGTTACAGAGAGAGTGAGTTACAGAGAGAGAGGGTTACAGAGAGAGAGGGTTACAGAGAGAGAGGGTTACAGAGAGAGTGAGTCACAGAGAGAGAGGGTCACAGAGAGAGAGGGTCACAGAGAGAGAGGGTCACAGAGAGAGAGAGTTACAGAGAGAGGGTTACAGAGAGAGAGGGTTACAGAGAGAGAGTAACAGAGAGAGAGGGTTACAGAGAGAGAAGGTTACAGAGAGAGAGGGTTACAGAGAGAGAGGGTTACAGAGAGAGAGAGTTACAGAGAGAGAGGGTTACAGAGAGAGTGAGTTACAGAGAGAGAGGGTTACAGAGAGAGAGGGTCACAGAGAGAGAGGGTCACAGAGAGAGAGGGTCACAGAGAGAGGGTCACAGAGAGAGAGAGTTACAGAGAGAGAGAGTTACAGAGAGAGGGTTACAGAGAGAGAGAGTTACAGAGAGAGGGTTACAGAGAGAGAGGGTTACAGAGAGAGAGGGTCACAGAGAGAGAGGGTCACAGAGAGAGAGAGTTACAGAGAGAGAGAGTTACAGAGAGAGAGAGTTACAGAGAGAGAGGGTCACAGAGAGAGAGGGTCACAGAGAGAGAGGGTCACAGAGAGAGAGAGTTGCAGAGAGAGAGTTACAGAGAGAGAGGGTTACAGAGAGAGAGAGTTACAGAGAGAGAGGGTTAGAGAGAGAGAGTTACAGAGAGAGAGAGTTACAGAGAGAGAGGAAGTGATTGAGATGGAGAGGGTCACGCAGTGTTCATAGAATCCCAACAGTGCAGAAAGAGGCCATTCAGTCCATTGAGGCTGTATTGTCACCAATCCCACCCAGCTCCTATCCCCATAACCCCACATATTTAATCCCCCGACAAATTTAGCACGGCCACTCCACCTAACCCGCACATCGAGAGCTTCAAGTTTTTAGGTGTCCAGATCCCCAACAACCTGTCCTAGTCCCTCCACACAAAACTATGGTTAAGAAAGCCTCACCAACGCCGCTACTTTCTCAGAAGACTGAGGGAATTTGACATGTCAGCTACAACTCTCCCCATTTTTTACAGATGCCCCATAGAAAGCATTCTTCAGAGAGAGAGAGGGAGAGATCCAGAGACAGAGACAGAGACAGAGAGACAGAAACAGGATGGGATTGTGGTGTGCGTGTTACAGAGCTGACACTGAGACACACACGAGATGGACAGTCACAGACCAGAGTGAACCATTCTCTGTAACCTACAGTGTCCCGGACATGGACAGACGCTGACACTCACACACAACAACAACAACTTGCATTTATGTAGCACCTTGAACAGAATTGTCCCTGAGATGCTTCACAGGAACCAAGAGTGAAAAATTGAGTCACAGGCGAGTTTAGGGACAGACGCCCCACAGATTTGGTGAAAAGTGATTGGTTTTAGGAATGATCCTAATGGGGGAAAGGGAGGTATTAAGTGGCAAATGTGAGGTTCTCCACTTTGGGAGCAGAAAGGGGGAGGCGGATTACTGTCTGAATGGCCATAAATGAGGAGCGGGGAATGTACAAGGAGACCTGGGTGTCCCTCACACACCAATCGCTGGAGGCAAGCACGCAGGGGCAGGAGGCTGGAGAAAAGGCCAACGGGATGTTGGCCTCCATAGCGAGAGGATTGGAGAACAGGAACAGGCTCTTGCTGCAATTAGACAGGGCCTTGGTGAGACCACAGCCGGAATATTGTGGACAGTTTGGCTCTCTGTATCTGAGGAAGGATGTTCTTGCTCCAGAGGGAGCCCGGAGAAGGTTTACCAGACGGATTCCTGGGATGGAGGGACTGACGAATGAGGAGAGATTGAGGGGGTTCGGATTGTATTCACTGGAGATCAGAAGAGTGAGGGGGTGATCTCATCGAAATCAATAAAATTCTAACAGGACCAGACAGGGTAGGTGCCAGAAGGATGATCCCGCTGGTGGGGGTGTCCAGAACCAGGGCTCACAGTCTGAGGATACAGGGGAGACGGTTTAGGACAGAGATGAGGAGAAATCTCTTCACCCAGAGAGGGGTCAGCCTGTGGAATTCACCAACACAGAAAGTAGTTGAGGACAAAACATTGAATGTTTCCGAGGGGCTGTTAGATACAGCACTTGGGGCAAAAAGGATCCGGGGAAGGTTCCCTTTCCTGGCTAATCCCCCCTAACCTACACATCCCCTGACAATCAGGGACAGTTTAGCACGGCCAATTCACCGAACCTGCAGATCTGGGGGCTGGGGGAGGAAACCGGAGCACCCGGAGGAAACCCACGCAGACACGGGGAGAATCTCCGTACAGACAGTGACCCAGGGCTGGGATTGAACCCCGGTCCCTGGCGCTGGGAGGCAGCAGTGCCAACCACTGTGCCAACGCCTGCTCATCAAACACTTCCAACCCAAATACAGGACACAGAGTACAATTCCCTCTGCTCTGTCCAGGGAATTTTTCATTGCAGATTTTTAGATTTATTTTAAGGAGAGAACAAACAGAACTCAGATTGTTCAGCATCCCAGTGTGAACTCGTGTTTAATTCAACCAGGATCTCAGCTCCTCAGATTGCAACATGGAGTTGAAGCTGTGAATACAGGTGTGTCTCTCTCTGTCTCAGAGTTTGTGTATTCTGTCTCTCACTCACTTTGAAACTTATCTGAAGACTTTGAACGATGAACATTGCTTAATCCTTCCTGTCTTTGAACTCATGGAACTGGGGAATCTTCAAAGCTCACAATCTAATGTCATTAACAAAGAACTGTCCCCTTTATTCACCCATCCATTTCCTATCTCTGAATAAATCCCACACATTTCCAGAATGCAGGAAGCTCTCAATGGAAACTGCTTCCAATGATTCCCCAATACAATTGTTCACACTTGCCTGGAAACTACATCCCACTGACATTCCCCAAAGCAGCCACAGAAAAGGGCCTGGTTATTTTAAACATTGAACCTGAACTCACTGAGTTTACAATTCACTCACATTGTACAGAAATGTGGATCCTGTGGGGGTGACAGTTTGGGAGTAACATTACAACGTGAAGGTACCCTGCACACTGCATTTCACATCATTTACAGCATTCCCAAACTATCCCAGACATTGCTGTGTGGATTGTGTGAATGATGTGGGTATGCCGGCGTTGGACTGGCGTAAACACAGTAAAAAGTCTGACAACACCAGGTTTTAGTCCAACCTATTTATTTGATAATATACTCACAAGCTTTCGAAAGATATCCACACATATCGAACTCCCACTGCTTCTGTCTTTTCATCATTTATAAACACTGAAACTAAAAGCAGGAGGCCAGTCAGTCCTTCCAGCTTCCTCCTACATTCATTCTGATCATCAAATTCAATATCCTGATCCCACATTAGCCCCAAGAGCTCCATCTCATTCCCAGTGGGAATCAGACAATGTTTTATCCTCAGCTACTTTCTGTGGGGCTGAATCCCACACACTCCCCACTCTCTGGGTGAAGGGATTTCTCCCCACCTCAGTCCGAAAAGGTTTCCCCTTTCCCCTCAAACTATGGGAGTTCTGGACTCCCCCACCACCGGGAAGGTTCTTTCTGAATCGACTCTGCCTCATCCGAATGTTCCCTTCGTGAGGAGACAACTGTGTCTGAAATATCTCAGTGCTGTGTTCACATCAAACGGACACTGGGAAGAAACGGCAAATGGCTGACTGATATTTGTGGGTATTTTTCACAGATTCCCAGACAGGGTGAGATGGAGAGAGAAGACCCAGACACTGAGAGTGAGAAACAGAGAGAGACACAGATTGAGAGAGGTATAAAAGGTCTCCCTTTACCTACACACAATTTCACTCGTTCCCAGTTGGTTTATGGTTTCTCTCTTCAAATTATTGTCCAAAATGCATCGCTTCCCATTTCTCAGTGTTGGAGTGAACTGTCTGTCTGTTTCATTTCAATCTCCTTTGCACCCGGCTCTCCAACACAAATCAGTGTCTGGTAGAAAGTGAGAAGGAGCCTCGATAGAGAGGTTGGAGAGGATTGAATGGGGAGAGGCAGAAACCCTCAACACATTTCAAAACTACACTGATTCCCACTTGAAGGAATAACTTCTCCACGCCGACACTATCCCGTCATTCTAGATAAACCCATGCTGCCTGTGTTCTGTGATAGATTACACACAAGTTCAAAGATTATTTTAAATAGTGGGGTTACATTAGCCACCCTCCGATCTGTCGGAACTGCTCCAGAGTCTATAGATATTTTGGGAGGTGATCACCAACACATCCAATATTTCCAGCACCACTTCCTTTAATACTCTGGGATTATCAGGCCCTGGGGATTTGTCAGCCTTTAACCCCATTCATTCCCCCAGCACCGTTTTCTTACTAATACTGATTTCCTTCAGTTCCATTCCGCACTCTCACTAAACCATTGGTTCCCTAACATTTCTGCCAGGTTATTTGTGCCTCTTTTGTGAAGACAGAACCAAAGTCTATGTTCAATTCTCCTGCCTTCTCTTTGCTCCCCATTATAATTTCCCCGGAGAGATGGAGAGAGGCAGAGTCACTGAGAGATAGGGATGGGATAGTAATGCAGAGAGTAAGAGTGAGATATCCAGGTAGACAAACAGCTAATAGTGGGGGGTACAGCAAGGATCACTCCAAAGACACAGATCTTGCCTCATGTTGCCGCTCTCACCATTTACCTTCAATCAGCATCCTCTGTTTCCCATCCTTTCCCCCAATGGGCCAATTATCTCCAAACTGACCCTCTCTGTCCCGGGACATCACTGCAGAAGTTAGAACATAAGAACATACAACACACTCTCATACAAAGAGGGAAACACAGACACACAGAGACAGAAACACACACACACACACACGCAAAGAGAGAAACACAGATACACAAAGAGAAAAAACAGACACTCACACAATGAGAGAAGCACAAACATACAGACAGAAAAACAGACATACAAAGAGAGAAACAGACACACACACAAACAGAGAGAGAGAGAGAAACACACAACCACACACAAACACACACACACAAACACACGCGCGCACGCACACAGAGAGAAACACCCACACACAAAGAGAGAAACACACACTCACACAAAGAGAGGAAAACACACACACACAGAGAAACATCCACAGAGAGAGAGACACACACATAGAGACACACAGAGAGATACACACACATGAAACATATGCACACACAAAGAGAGAAATACACACACACACACAAAGAGAAACACAAACACACAGACACACAAAGAGAGAAAAACACACACACACAGAAACACACACACAGAGAAACACCCACAGAGGGAGAGACAGAGAGAGAGGCACACACTCACAAAACACATGCACACAAAGAGAGAAATACACATGCACACAAAGAGAAACACGCACACATACAAAGAAAAACACACACGCACACAAAGCGAGAAACACACACACACACAGAGAAAAACACACACACACAGAAACACACACATAGAGAAACACCCACAGAGAAAGAGAAACACACACACACACAAAGAGAAACACAAACGCACACAAAGAGAGAAACACACACGCACAGAAAAACACACACACAAAGAGAGAAACACACACACACACAGAAACACACACACAAAGAGAGAAACACACACACACAGAAACACAAGCACACACATACACAGAAAGACACAGAGAGAAGCACACACACACACAAAGAGAGAGACACACACACACATAGAAAGAGAAACACACACGCAAACACACACACACACAAAGAGAGAAACACAGATGCACAAAGAGACAAACACAAAGAGAACACGCACACACAGAAACACATGCACACACAGAGAGAAATGCACACACACAAAGAGAGAAACACACACACAGACACAAAGAGAGAAACGTACACACACACATACAGAGAGAGAGACACACAGATACAGAGTGACACACATAGACAGAAAGAGAGAAACACAGGGAGAAATACAGTGACAGAAACACAGACGTGGAAACAGAGAGAAAAACAGAGAGGGACACACAGATACAGAGACACAGTGATACAGGGACAGAGACAAACAGATACAGAGAGACAGAGAAAAATACAGAGAGGGACACATATATAAAGAAACACACAGATACAGAGAGACACAGATACAGAGTGTCAAAGAGAGAGACACACACACAGAGATAAAGAGACAGACACACACAACAGCGTGAGAGAGAGAGACATAGACACGGATACTGAGAGAGACAGACAGACAGATACACAGAGAGAGACAGATACAGAGAAAGACAGACAGACAGAGGGGGAGAGAGACACACACAGATACAGAGAGAGACACACAGACAGATACAGAGAGAGACAAACACAGAAAGAGACACACACAGACACAGAGAGAGAGACAGAGATGCTGAGAGTGAGACAGATACAGAGAGAGAAAGAGACACACAGATACAGAGTGAAAGGGGGAGACTCAGATACAGACAGAGAGACACAGATAGATAGAGAGAGAGAGACAGAGAGAGACACAGATACAGAGAGACAAACAGATAAACAGAGAGACAGAGACAGAGAGAGACACACCCAGAGAGAGAGAGAGAGACAGAGTGAGACACAGAGAGTGAAAGAGAGAGACGCAGAGAGAGAGAGTGTCACACATACAGAGGCAGAGAGAGGGAGACAGAGAGAGAGGGAGACAGAGAGAGAAAGAGAGAGACAGGGGGAGAGTGAGAGAGAGAGAGAGACAGAGAGAAAGATAGAGCCACACACAGATACAGAGAGATGGAGACATAAAGGTAGAGCGAGAGACACACAGATACAAAAAGAGAGAGACACACAGATACAGAGAGAGACACACACAGAGACGCAGAGAGAGAGACACACACACATAGATACAGACAGAGCCAGATATAAAGAGAGAGACAGATGCAGAGAGAGAGAGAGATAGAGGCAGAGAGAGACACAGAGAGAGAGAGAGAGACATGCACACAAAGAGGGAGAGAGATAGTGACAGGGAGAGAGACAGGGAAGGAGAGAGAGAGATACAGAGAGAGAAAGAGACAGAGAGAGAGACATAGATAGAGAGAGAGACAGGGAGAGAAAGAGACAGAGAGAGAGAGACATAGATACAGAGGGACACACATACAAGAGACACAGAGAGAGAGAGGCAGAATGAGAGAGACAGAGAGAGAGACACACACATATACACACACACAGACAAACACAAAAACACACACATTCAAAGAGAGATAGACACACACAAAGAGAGAGAGGCACACACATCTCTCCATCTCTGGGGTAATTTAGCATGGACAATCCCTCCAACCTTCACAACTTGGGAAATTAAGCGGCAATTTCAGAATACAGAGACACACAGATACAGAGAGACACACAGATACAGAGAGAGAGAGACAGAGAGACACACAGACACAGAGAGAGAGACACACAGATACAGAGAGACACACATATACAGACAGAAAGAGAGAAACACAGGGAGAAATACAGTGACAGACACACAGACGTGGAAACAGAGGGACACAGAGAGAAATACAGAGAGGGACACACAGATACAGAGACACAGCGATACAGAGACAGAGACAAACAGATACAGAGAGACAGAGAAAAATACAGAGAGGGACACATATATAAAGAAACACACAGATACAGAGACACACACACGCAGAGACAGAGAGAGACACACGCAATAGAGTGAGAGAGAGAGACACAGGCACGGATACAGAGAGAGACAGACAGACATATACAGAGAGCGAGAGAGAGATACAGAGAAAGACAGACAGACAGAGAGGCAGAGAGACACACACAGACACAGAGAGAGACACACAGACAGAGAGAGAGAGAGAGACAGAGATGCTGAGAGTGAGACAGATACACAGAGAGAGAGAGAGAGAGACGCACAGATACAGAGTGAAAGGGGGAGACACAGATACAGACAGAGAGACACAGATAGAGAGACAGAAAGAGAGAGAGACAGACAGACAGATAGAGAGAGACACAGATACAGAGAGATGAGCAGAGAAACAGAGAGAGAGACACACACACACCCAGAGACAGAGAGATACCCATCCAGAGAGAGAGAAAGAGACAGAGTGAGACACGGAGGGTGAAAGAGAGAGACGCAAAGAGAGAGTGTCACACATGAGAGACAGAGAGAGAGAGAGAGACAGAGAGAAAGAGAGAGAGACACACACAGATACAGAGAGATGGAGACATACAGATAGAGCAAGAGACACAGATACAAAGAGAGAGACACACACAGATACAGAGAGACAGAGACACACAGATGCAGAGAGAGACACACAGATACAGAGAGAGAAGGAGAGAGAGATACAGAGAGAGAGTGACACACACACAGATGCAGAGAGAGATAGACACAACAGATACAGACAGAGAGACATACAGATAGAGTGTGAGAGAGAGACACACAGATACAGAGAGACACACACAGATACACACATAGAGAAAAAACACAAAGAAGAAAAACACACACACACACAAAGAGAGAAACACACACACAGAGAAACACACGGACACAAACACAGAGAAACACACATACACATACAGAAACACACACACAGAGAAAGAGAGAAACACACATACATAAACACACACACAGAGAAAAACATGCATACACACAAGAGAGAAACACACACACACACAGAAAGAGAGAAACACACACACACACACAAAGAAAAACACACACACACAGAGAAACGAGAAACACACACACACACACACACACACACAAAGAGAGAAACACACACACACAAAGAGAAAAAAAAACAAGGAGAAAAAACACACACACAAACACAGACAGAGAAACACACACAGGCAGAGAGAAACACACACACACTGAAACACACACAAAGAGAGAAACACATACACGCAAAGAGAGAAACACAGACACACAAAGAGAGAAACACAGACACACAAAGAGAGAAAGACACACACAAAGAGAGAAAGACACACACAAAGAGAGAGAAAGACACATACACACAAGAGAAAAAAACATAAAGAGAACAAACACACACACAAAGAGAGAAACAGACACACAAAGAGAGAAACAGACACACAAAGAGAGAGAAAGACACATACACACAAGAGAAAACAACATAAAGAGAACAGACACACACACAAAGAGAGAAACACACACACAAATGGAGAGAAACACACACACAAAGAGAGAGAAACACACACACAAAGAGAGAAACAGACACACAAAGAGAAAGAAAGACACATACACAAAGAGAAAACAACATAAAGAGAACAGACACACACACAAAGAGAGAAACACACACACAAAGAGAGAAACACACACACAAAAAGAGAGAAAACACACGCACACACAAAGAGAGAAACACACAAGCACACAAATAGATGAGCACAAACACACAAAGAGAGAAACACACACACACAGAGCTAGAAACAGACACACACAAAAAGACAGAAACACAGATACACACACACACAGAAAAATACACACATACAAACAGATACACAAGAGAGAAACACACACACACACACAAACACACACACAAAAGAGAAGCACACACACAGAGAAACAAGCACTCAAAGAGAGAAATACACACACACACAAACACACACAAATAGAGAAACACAGAGACACAAAGAGAAAAAAAAGACACACACACAAACAAAGAGAGAAACACACACACACACACACAGAAACACACACACACAGAAACACAGACATACACAGAGAAACACACAGAAACACAGAGAGAAACACACACACAAACAATGCGAGAACACACACACAGTGAGAAACACACACGCACACACAGAGAAACACACACACACAAACAGAAACACACACACACAAAGAGAGAAGCACACACACATACACACAAAGAGAGAAACACACACACACGCACACACACAAAGAGAGAAACACACACACAAAGAGAGAAACACACACACACACAAAGGGAGAAACACACACACGAGAAACACACACAAAGAGAGAAACAAACACACACAGAAACACAGATACACATAGAGAAACACAGAGTGAAACAAACACCCACACAAAGAGAGAAACACTGTGTGTGTGTGTGAAGGGCTAGATGGCCTACTCCGGCTCCTATTTCCTATTTCTCAAAGAGAGAAACACCACACACACAGATAAACACACACACAAAGAGAGAAACACACGCACACACAGATAAACACACACACACAGAAACACACAAGTACATAAAGAGAAAAAAAAACAGACACACACAAAGAGAGAAACACAAACACATAAACAGATAAACACACACACAGAAACACACAAGCACATAAAGAGAAAAACACACACACACACACAGAAGCACAAACACACAAAGAGAGAAACACACACACACAGAGAAAAAAAACACACAAAGAGAAAAAAAACACACACAAACACAGAAACACATACAGAGAAACACACACACACACACACATAAACACAACATAGATAAGGGTCATGGGTGGAGGGGGGATTGGTAATGTTAAAATGGCAGCGTGGGCTCGTTGGTCCGAAGGGCCTGTTTCCCGGGCTGTTTTTGTTCTTTGAAACACACACACAAAGAGAGAAACACATGCACAAAGAGAGAAACACAGATACACACACACAGAAAGAATTACACACACACATAAAGACGTACAGACTAACATACAGAGAGAGAGGGTGGTGGAGGGTGAGGAGAGAAGGCAGAGAGACCAGGGGGAGGGAGAGGGTAAGTCATAAAGTCACAGAGGTTTACAGCATGGAAACAGGCCCTTCGGCCCCACTTGCCCATGCTGCCCCTTTTTTAACTCCTAAGCTAATCCCAATGGCCCACATTTGGCCCATATCCCTCTGGACCCATCTTACCCATGGAACTGTCTCAATATTTTTTAGAAGACAAGATTGTATCCCTCTCTACTATTACCTCTGGCAGCTTGTTCCAGACACTCACCACCCTCTGTGTGAAAAAATTTGTCCCTCTGGACACTTTTGTATCTCTCCCCTCTCACCTTAAACCTATCCCCTCTAGTTTTAGACTCCCCTACCTTTGGGAAAAGACATTGAAGTGTGTGTGTGTGTTTGTGTGTGTATTTCCCTCTGTGTGTGTGTTTCTCTCTTTGTGTGTGTGTGTGTGTGTGTTTCTTTCTTTGTGTGTGTGTGCGCGTGTGTGTATTTCCCTCTGTGTGTGTGTGTGTGTGTTTCTCTCTTTGTGTGTGTGTGTGTTTCTCTCTTTGTGTGTGTGTGTTTCTCTCTTTGTGTGTGTGTGTGTTTCTCTCTTTGTGTGTGTGTTTCTCTCTTTGTGTGTGTTTCTCTCTTTGTGTGTGTGTGTGTTTCTGTGTGTGTGTGTGTGTGTGTGTGTGTGTGTGCGTGTTTCTCTCTTTGTATATGTGTGTGTTTCTCTGTATGTGTGTATGTGTTTCTCCCTTTGTGTGTGTTTTTCTCTCTGTGTGCATATGTGTTTCTCTTTGTGTGCGTGTGTTTTGTGTGTGTGTATTTGTGTGTGTGTGTTTCCCTGTGTGTGTGTTTCTCTGCTAGTGTGTTTCTGTGTATGTGCGTGTTCCTCTCTTTGTGTGTGTGTTTCTCTCTTTGTGTGTATGTGTTTGTCTCTTTGTGTGTGTGTGTGTTTCTCTCTTTGTGTGTGTGTGTTTCTCTCTTTGTGTGTGTGTGTTTGTCTCTTTGTGTGTGTATGTGTTTCTCTCTTTGTATATGTGTGTTTCAGTGTGTCTGTGTGTGTTTCTCTCTTTGTGTGTGTGTTTCTCTGTGTGTGCGTGTGTGTGTTTCTCTGTGTGTGCGTGTGTGTTTCTCTGTGTGTGCGTGTGTGTTTCTCTGTGTGTGCGTGTGTGTCTCTCTCTTTGTGTGTGTGTGTGTTTCTCTGTGTGTCTGTTTGTGTGTGTGTGTGTGTTTGTGCTTCTCTCTTTGTGCGCCTGTGTTTCAGTGTGTGCGTGTTTCAGTGTGTGTGTGTTTCTCTGCGTGCGTGTTTCTGTGTGTTTCTCGCTTTGTGTGTGTGTTGCTGTGTGTGTGTGTTTCTCTCGTGTGTGTGTCTTCTTTCTCTCTTTGTGTTTGTGTGTATTTCTCTCTTTGTCTGTGTGTGTTGCTCTGTGTGTGTGTTTCTCTCTTTGTGTGTCTGTGTTTCTCTCTGTGTGTGTTTCTCTTTGTGTGTGTGTGTGTTTCTCTGTGCGTGTGTGTGTGTGTGAGTGTGCGAAGGGCTAGATGGCCTACTCCTGCTCCTATTTCTTATGTTCTTGTGTACACAGCTCCAGGGACCCGGGTTCGATTCCCAGCTTGGGTCACTGTCTGTGCGGAGTCTGTATGTTCTCCCCGTGTCTGGGTGGGTTTCCTCCGGGTGCTCCGGTTTCCTCCCACAATCTGAAAGACGTGCTGGTTAGGGTGTATTGACCCTGCTAAATTCTCCCTCAGAGTAACCCGAACAGGCGCCGGAGTGTGGGGACTAGGGGATTTTCACAGTAACTTTATTCCAGTGTTAATGTGAACCTACTTGTGACACTAATAAATAAACTTTATAGAAAAGAAACTTTCTATCTTTGATAGAGAGGTTCAGGTGATTCCATTTCATATCTTCCTGCTTTGGGGAAATGGGAGTTCTCTTTACATTTACAAGGATATGGGGAGGGAGATGTTTGAATGGAGATTCAGCTTTTTCGGTGATTAAAGTGTTAATTTGTTTCCAGAAGCTGTTTACAGCGATTGTCCCGAGAGATTGAATTGTTTCAGTAATGTCTACGTCTCCAATACTTCAGACAGGGGAAGGAAGCAATATACAAAAGGAAAGATTGGGGGAATCACTACATTGAAGGTGTGAGGCCTCATCACTCTCTGTCTGCTTTGGTTTTGTAATCTTTACATTTTTAAACACTGAAACCTCTTGCCCTTGTTGGGAATCTTACTGCGGTTTGAGAAAAGCAAACACTGATCCCACACTAAACCCACCCCAACACAGGACTGAGCAGAGAGTGTGAAATGGAACTGCTGTCAGAGTGGGTTATTTTTATAGATGGATAAGAAACATTCCTCCATTTTCAAACCTTTCTCCTGTTTCTGTAGTGTTTCGGGCTCCCCTGTGTCCCTGTCTCTCCATCTCTGGGGCAATTTAGCATGGCCAATCCCCCCAACCTTCACAACTTGGGACACTTAAGGGGCAATTTCGGAATACAGAGACACACAGATACAGAGAGAGACAGAGAGACACAAAGATACAGAGAGAGACACACACAGATACAGAGTGACACACATATACAGACAGAAAGAGAGAAGCACAGGGAGAAATACAGTGACAGACACACAGACGTGGAAACAGAGAGACACAGAGAGAAATACAGAGAGGGACACACCGATACAGAGACACAGCGATACAGAGACAGAGACAAACAGATACAGAGAAAAATACAGTGAGGGACACATATATAAAGAAACACACATATACAGAGAGACAGAGTGACAAAGAGAGAGAGACACACACACAGAGACAGAGAGAGACACACAACAGAGTGTGAGAGAGACACAGACACTGATAGAGAGACAGACAGACAGATACAGAGAGAGAGAGAGACAATACAGAGAAAGACAGACAGACAGAGACGGAGAGGGACACACACAGATACAGAGTGAGACACACACACAGATACAGAGGGAGAGAGACACACACAGATACAGAGAGAGACACGCACACAGATACAGAGAGAGAGAGATACACACAGAAAGAGACACACACAGACACAGAGAGAGTCAGACAGAGATGCTGAGTGAGACAGATACAGAGAGACACAGTTAAGCACATAAAGAGAAAAAAAAACACACACACAAAGAGAGAAACACACACACAAAGCGAAAAACACACACACACAAACACACAGAGGAGCACATACACACAAAGAGGGAAACACAGATACACAAAGAGAGAAATACACAAGCACATAAAAACACACACACACACAAAGAGAGAAACACACACACATACATGAAGAGAGAATCACACACACACACAAAGAGAAAAACACACAAACACAAAAAGAGGAACACACACACACACAAAGAGAGAAACACACACACACACAAAGAATCCCTACAGTGCAGAAGAGACCATTCGGCCCATCTAGTCTGCACCGACCGCAATCCCGCTCAGGCCCTATTCCCGTAACCCCACACATTTACCCTGCTAATCCCTCTGACACTAAGGGGCAATTTAGCAAGGCCAATCAACCTACTCCACACAGCTTTCCACTGTGGGAGGAAACTGGAGCACCCAGAGGAAAACTACGCAGACACGGGGAGAACGTGCAGACTCCACACAGTGACTAAAGCCGGGAATCGAACTCGGGTCCCTGGTTCTTTGAGGTAGCAGCGCTAACCCCTGTGCCACTCATGTCCTTTAGGGAAGGAAATCTGCTGTCCTTATCCAGTCTGGTCTACGGGTGACTCTAGAGCCACAGCAACGTGGTTGACTCTTAAGTAACCATGCAGTTTGGGCGCAGTTTGCAACATTTACGTCCCAAAAATAAATTTAAAAATGCTCTTGAGTTAATGTTAGCATATAGAATTCCTTATGATTTTACTTCAATCCAAGTAACAAAATATTCGTGATAATTTAAGCCTGTTCACAAGACAGCAACAGAGAAAAAGGAAAGCCGTTCGGCCATATTGGGAAGGGAAAGCGGGACTGCCGTTCGGCCATATTGGGAAGGGAAAGCGGGACCGTTGTTCCGCCATGTTGGGAAGGGAAGCCGCTGCATTCCCGTGAGAACAACAAGCCGCCGGAGTTGGGGAGCGGCGGTAATGGAGTCGGGTGGAGCGGGTGAGAGTGGATCCGGACCGGGACCGGCGGTGGGAGCCCCGGCTGGACCGGGACCGGCAGCGGGAGCCCCGGCTGGACCGGGACCGGCAGCGGGAGCCCCGGCTGGACCGGGACCGGTAGCGGGAGGTGCAGCGGGTCCCGGGACAGTCACTGCCCTTCCCGCCAACAACAGTTTGGGTAAAACCAGGGCCCTGCCCAAAGGCCGCGAGTTCTTCAGGAACCAGCGGAAAGACTCGGAGGTGAGAGGTCGGAGAAAGGGGCAGCGGAAGAGAGAGACGAAGTGGGGGATGGGGGACGGGGGAAAGGGGAGGAGAGAGGGAGAGAGAAGGGGGGATGGGGGAGGAGAGAGGGAGAGAGAAGGGGGGATGGGGGAGGAGAGAGGGAGAGAGAAGGGGGGATGGGGGAGGAGAGAGGGAGAGAGAAGGGGGGACGGGGGAAAGGGGAGGAGAGAGGGAGAGAGAAGGGGGGATGGGGGAGGAGAGAGGGAGAGAGAAGGGGGGATGGGGGAAGAGAGAGGGGTGAGGAAGTGTGTAGTGTGTCCATTTTGGCAGGTCAAATGGGATGAAGGAGTATAATATGAAGGGTCGAGGATCAGAAGGGCCTTGCGGCCTGGGTCCATAGGACTCTTAAATCAGTCTCGCAGGTAGAGGATGTGGTCAAGAAGGCATATGGTGTACTGGCCTTTGTCAATCGAGGGATTGAGTTTAGGAGTTGGGAAAAAATGCTGCAGCTTTATAAGGCCCTAGTCAGACCCCACTTGGAGTACTGTGTGCAGTTCTGGTCACCTCATTACAAGAAAGATGTGGAAGCTATTGGAAGGGTGTAGAGGAGATTTACAAGGATGTTGCCTGGATTGGGTGGCATGCCTTATGAGGATAGGTTGAGGGAACTCGGTCTTTTCTCCCTGGAGAGATGAAGGATGAGAGATGTCCTGATAGAGGTTTATAAGATGTTGAGAGATATAGATCGGGTGGATTCTCAGAGGCTAGGTCATTAGCTTTTGGAGTGCGGCCCCTTCATCAGGTGAGTGGGAGTTCTATTCACAAACAGGGCATATAAAGACACAAGCTCAATTTACAAAATTCTGATTGGAATGTGAGTCTTTACAGATAATCAAGTCTTAAAGGTGCAGACAATGTGAGTGGAGAGAGCGTTAAGCACAGGTTAAAGGGATGTATATTGTCTCCAGACAGGACAGTTAGTGAGATTTTGAAGTCCAGGCAAGTCGTGGGGGTTACAGATAGTGTGACATGAACCCAAGATCCCAGTTAAAGCTGTCCTCACGTGTGTTGACTGTAATGGATCGTGTTTTGGCTTTAAGAACATAAGAAATAGGAGCAGTAGGTCATCTAGCCCTTCGAGCCTGCCCCGCCATTCAATAAGATCATGGCTGATCTGAAGTGGATCAGTTCCACTTTCCTGCTTTCTCCCCATAACCCTTAATTCCCTTGTCTATGAGAAACCTATCTACCCGTGACTTAAATATATTCAGCGAGGTAGCCTCCACCACTTCAACAGGCAGAGAATTCCAGAGATTCACCATCCTTTGAGTGAAGAACTTCCTCCTCAACTCCGATCTAAACTGCCCCTCCTCCCCACCTTATCTTGCGGATGTGCCCTCTAGTCGTGCTATGCTTTCTAAGCGTGAAGAATCTCTCTATCTCTACCCTAATTTATTCTCTTCATTATCTTATATGTCTCTGTAAGATCCCCCCTCAGCCTTCTAAACTCCAACGAGTACAGACCCAGTCTATTCAGTCTCTCTTCATAGGCTAACCCCCTCATCTCCAGTATCAGCCTAGTGAACCCCCTCTGCACTCCCTCCAAGGCCAAAATATCCTTCCGCAAGTGCGGCGACCAAAACTGCACACAGTACTCCAGCTGCGGCCTCACCAGTACCCTGTACAGTTGCAGCAAGACCTCCCTGCTTTTATATTCTATGCCCCTCGCTATAAAGGCAAGCATTCTCTTCGCCTTCTTGATCACCTGCTGATAGGGTTTTTGCGACTCATGCGCAAGAACCCCCAGGTCCCTCTGCACCGTAGCATGCTGCAGCTTTTTGCCCTTTAAGTAGTAATCCCTCTTTAAAGGGCGAAAGATCTCCTTAAACAACTGCCACTGGCCACTCGCTGTCCTATCTTTTAGCCTCCTGCCCACTCTACTCAGGCCTCATCTGTCCTCATGCCTACGTCATTTCATTTGCTTAATTCCAGAATGCTAATGTGGGATTCCACTTTCTCACCCCCAAACTGAATTTTGAATTCAATCATACTACGGTCACTATTCCCTAAAGGATCCTTAACTATGAGGTCATCAATTAATTCCTCCTTATTACACAACTCCAAATGTGGGGTAGCCTTCTCCCTCATTGGTTCTACAATATAATGTTCCAAGAAACTATCTCTGATACATTCAGTGAATTCTGCCTCCTATCTACCTTTGCCAATTTGATTCTTCCAATCTATGTGCATTTTAAAATCAGATTATTGCCTTACTTTTCTTGCAAGCCTTCTGTAGTTCCTTGTTTATACTGCGTCCCACTGCGGAACTACTGCTTGGGGACCTATAGATTATCTGACCAAGTACTCGTTTCTTTTACTATTCCTTATTTCTAACCAGACTGATTCCACAGCTTGATATCCCTTGCTAATGTAATGTCTCATTCCGGCATTGATCCCTTCCTTCGCTAGCAAAACTACACCACCTCCTTTTCCTTCCAGTCTATCTTGCCGAAATGCTGAGTACCCATGGATATTCAGTTCCCAGACTTGGTCTCCTTGTAACCATGTCTCAGTAATTGCCACCAAATCATGTACTTCTGTTTCTATTTGTGCCATTAACTCACAAATTTTGTTCTGAATGTTTCGTGCATTTAGATACAAAGCTTTTATATTTGTTTTACTGGTAAATTTCCTGACTCTTTTATAATTCTTTGGTGCATAAGGACATTCGCCCTTTCTATCTGTCTCTTTTATTGTCCGGTAACCATCCACCACACTGCTAACCTGCACTCTTACTTTCTCCTTTAATTTGGCTTTTCTAATTTTCCTTACAATTGAAACCACCTCCCCAAGTTTAAAGTCCTGTCTACAGTTCTGGGGACTGCACTTTTGGAAGGATGTAAAGGCATTAGAAAGAGTTTTGATACAGGTATTCAAAATCATGAGGGATTTGGACAGAGTAATTAGGGAGAAATGTTCCCAAAGGTAGGAGAGTCCAGAAGTAGGGATCATAGTTTGAGGACAAGGAGTAAACCTTTTAGAACTGAGGTGAGAAGAAATTTCTTCACCTAGAGGATGGTAACTTTGTGGAATTCATTACCACAGAATGTAGTTGAGGTCAAAACATTGCATGATTTCAAGAAGAAATTAGATATAGCTCTTGGGGCTAAAGGGAATCAAGGGATATGAGGGGAAGGCGAGATCAGGAAAATGAATTCGATAATCAGCCATGATCAAAATGAATGGCAGAGCAGGCTCTAAGGGCTGAACGGCTTACTCCTCCTAAGTTCTATGAAAATTGTTCTCATTGGTGGAATGGTCAAGTATCAGTGGGCACCAAATTGAAATGATTAACAAAATAAATGGCTTCTTTTAAGGAAAAATATTTTTACACAGCAAGTGGTTAGGATCTGGAATGCACTGCCTCAGTATGATACAGGCAGATTCAATCATGACTTTCAAAAGAGAATTTGATCATTATGTCAAGAGAAGTTTGTATAGTTACGGAATATATAGGGCAGTGTTGTGTTATGTGATTTGCTCTTGCAGAGAACAAGCACTGAAATGATAGGCTGCCTGCTGTGCTGGAACACAAGTGGCGAGAGCTTGGACTGAAGGAGACTACAGAAAAGTATTGGGCGGGGGAGGGGTGGTGAGGCTAAGGCCAAGGGGGATTAGAAAATAAAAGGTACACACTCACTGTATTGCTCCCATCTGCAACATCTCTCACCATCTCTCCATTTTTGTGACAAACCTGACTGTGTTTCTTGCATTTTCTAATTCTTCCTTTTGCCATACTTGCATGTAAAACATTGCATTTGAAGTTTAGGAGAATGGTGCTGGGCAATCTAATAGCTTTAATTCTGCTGTTTAATGGTGAGATTGTGCACCATCTACTAATTTTCTGTTTATTTAATCAGATTTTAAAAGTATCTCTCCTCCACAGGGTTTCTCTGAATCACCTGACTTGGAGTTTGAATACTCTGATAGTGATAAATGGGCCGCAGAACTTTCAGGTAAGGACAGAAAGTGAAATATCTCTACCTTGCTTTCTTGATCTTGCCTGAAATTATTGGAGAGGATTCTTCAAGACAGGATTTACTCCCACTTGGAAATAAGTGGGTGTATTAGCGAGAGGCAACATCGTTTTTTGAAGGGGAGGTCATGCCTCACTAACTTGATTTGAGTTTTTCGAGGAAATGACAAAGATGATTGATGAGGGTAGGGCAGTGGATGTTGTCTACATGGACTTCAGTAAGGCCTTTGACAAGGTCCCTATTGGCAGACTGGTGCAGAAGGTGAAGTCGCTTGGGACCAGAGGTGAGCTGGCAAGGTGGATACAGAACTGGCTCGATCATAGGAGACAGAGGGTAGCAGTGGAAGGGTGTGTTTCTGAATGGAGGGCTGTGACAAGTGGCATTCCTCAGGGATCAGTGCTGGGACCTTTGCTAATTGTAATATATATAAATGATTTGGAGGAAAATGTAACTGGTTTGATTAGTAGGTTTGTGATGACACAAAGGTTGGTGGATTTGCAGATAGCAATGAGGACCTTCAGAGGATATAGCAGGACATAGATTAGTTGGAGACTTGGGCGGAGCGATGGCAGCTGGCATTTAATCCAGACAAATGTGAGGTAATATATTTTGGAAGGCCTAATATAAATAGGAAATATACAGTAAATGGCAGAATCCTTAAGAGAATTGATAGGCTGAGGGACCCGGGTGTATAGGTACACAGGTCACTGAAAGTGGCAACGCAGGCAGAAAAGGTAGTCCAGAAAGCATACAACATGCTTACGTTCATCGACCGAGGCATTGAGTTTAAAAATTGGCAAGTCATGTTGCAGCTTTATAAAACCTTAGATAGGCCGCACTTGGAATATAGCATTCAATTCTGGTAGTCACACGACCAGAAGGATGAAGAGGCTTTGGAGAGGGTACAGTGAAGATTTACCAGAATGTTGCCTGGTGTGAAGGGCATTTGCTATGAGGAGAGGTTGGAGAAACTTGGTTTGTTCTCACCAGAATGACCTAAGTTGAGGAGCGACCTGATAGAAGTTTGCAAGATTATGAAGGGCATGGACAGAATGGATAGTCAGAAGCTTTTTCCCGGGATGGAAAAGTCAATTACTGGGGGCATAGGTTTAAGGTGCGAGGAGAAAGGTTTAAAGGAGCTGTACGAGGCAAGTTTTTTACATAGAGGGTGGTTGGTGCCTGGAACCCGCTGCCGGGGGAGATAGTGGAAGCAGATACAGTAGTGACATTTAAGGGGCATCTTGACGAATGCATGAATAGGATGGAAGTGGAGGGAGGGTAGGGGATTTTAGTTCAGTCAGGCAGCATGGTCGGTGCAGGCTTGGAGGGCCAAAGGCCCTGCTCCTGTGCTGTAATTGTCTTTGTTCTCTTCCCCCCACCCCTTCTCACCACCATACTCCTTTATCCCAAGAGTTATATCTAATTACTTCCTAAATCTCACAACGTTTTGGCCTTAACTACTTTCTGTGGTAGTGAATTCCACAGATTCACCACTCTGGGTGAGGGTGTTTCTCCTCACCTCAGTGCTAATTTGTTTACCCCATAAGCTCAAATTATGACCCCTAGTTTTGGACTCCTACAGCTTTGGAACATTCTTTCTGAATCTACCCTGTCTAATGTGTTGGAGCCCCCGGAGGCTGTCCTCCTCCCTCTCTCAAACAGATACATCATTTTAGATGCTGCTGGGGAGGACATCGTATCTGAAGATGATGACAGTAGTGGCCAGGACAGTGGCACCACTGCTGGCTCTGCTGTACAGCAGGGAGGGTCAAAGTGCAGGTATGCAGTGGTAGTCAGGGGTTCAGTAATAAGGGGCCAGGTCAGGCACTTCTATGACAGCGATCAAGACTCTAGGATGGTCTATTGCCTTCCTGGTGCCAGGGTCAAGGACGTCTTGCAGTGGGTACAGGGCATTCTGAAGCAAAACGGCAAACAACCAGTAGTTGTGTTTCATGTTGGAATTAACATCATTAGTAGGAAGGAAAAGGCAATCCTGTAAAATAAGTTCAGGGAGTTAGGAAGACAGCTGAAATGCAGGACCTCCAGAGCTATATTCTCAGGACTACTTCCTGTGCCACGTGGTAATGAGGCAAGTAATAGGAAGACAGTGCAGTTTGTAAAGTGGCTTGAGAGTCAGTGCAGGAGGGAGGGGTTCAGATTTTTTGACCACTGGGATCCCTTCCACAGCAAATGGGACCTGCGCAGAAAGGACAGGTTACATCTTAACTGGAAGCGCACTAACAAACTAGCAGGAGATTTGATCATGCAGTTCAAGTGAATTTAAAGTAATAAGGCGGGGGAGGAGTATGACAGGGAAGGCAGATGAAATTAAAGCTTGGATTACGACATGGAATTATGATGTGGCAATCATAGAGATTTGGATGAAAGAAGAGCAGGACTGGCAGCTTAGCATTCCAGGACTTAGATGCTTTAGGCGAGATCGAGAGTGTGACAAAAGACGTGGAGGCTATTGCTTTACTGATTAGGGAGAATGTCATGGCTATAGAAAGAGAGGACACCTTGGTGGGACCATGCAGTGAGGCCATATGGAACTCGGGAATAGCAGTGGTGCAACCACACTGTTGGGATTGTACTACAGACCTCCCAACAGCCAGTGTGAACTAGAGGAACTGATATGTCAGCAGATTGTGGGAATATATAAAAAACCACAGGGTTGTTGCGATGGGCAATTTTAACTTCCCCAACATAGACTGGGATTCGTTTAGTGCTAGGGGCTTGGCCAGGGCAGAATTTATTGAGTGCGTCCAAGAGTGTTTCGTGACGCAATATGTAGTAGCCCCTTCCTGAATTGAACCATCTTATACCTGGTTCTGGGAAACGAGCCTGGACAGGTGATTGATGTCTCAGTGGGAATCCATTTTGGGAACAGTGATCACAGTTCTGTAAGTTTCAAGATACTTGTAGAAAAGGACAGAAGTAATCCCAGAGTGAAAGTACTAAATTGGAGGAAGGCTAATTACAGCAATATTAAACAGGAGCTAGGGAATGTAGACTGGAGATGGCTATTTGAGGGTAAATCCACATCTGATATGCGGAAGTCTTTTAAAAGTCAGTTGTTAACAATTCAGGACAAATATGCGCCTATAAAAGTGAAGCGTAAAGATGGCAAGATTTCAGGAATCCTGGATGACGAGAGATTGTGAGCTTAGTGAAAAAGAAGGAGGAGGCATATCATACATAAACTTCAGGAAGTTGAAAGTGGATAAGGCTCTGGAGGAATACAAAGATAGCAGGAAAGAACTTAAACAGGGACTTAGGAGGGCAAAAAGGGCCATGAAATATCCTTGGCAGGCAGGATTAAGGAGAATCCCAGGCTTTTAATGCATATATAAGGAAGAAGAGGATAACTAAGAAAAGGATAGGCCCACTCAAAGAATTTGTATGTGGAACCAGATGAGATGGGTGAAGTCCTTAACGAGTACTTTGCATTAATATTCATAAAGGAGAAGAATGTGGTGGATGGTGAGTGTAGAAAGAAGGATGTTGACATTTGAGATCACATTGAGATAAAAGACAGGTAGTATTGGAAATTTTGAAAAACATGAAGGTGACAAGTTTCCAGGGCCAGATAGAGTCTATCCCAGAATACTGGGAGGGGCAAGGGAAGAAATTGCTGAGGCCTTGGCCAAAATCTTTGTAACCTTTTCAGTCACAAGTGAGGTACCAGAGGATTAGACAGTAGTTAAGTGTTCCTCTGTTTAAGAAGGGCAGAAGAAAGAATCCAGGAAATTACCTCCCTATGAGTCTTACATCAGTGGTGGGGAAATTATTGGAGAAGATTCTTCGGGGCAGGATGTACTCACATCTGGAAGACAACGGGCTTATTCACAACAGACAGCATGGTTTTGTGAAAGGGAGGTCGTGTCTCACAAACTTGATTGAGTTCTTTGAGGAAGTGACAAGAAACATTGACCAGGGCAGGGCAGTGGGTGTTGTATGCGTGGACTTCAGTAAAACCGTTGTTAAAGTTCCTCATGGCACGCTGATACAGAAGGTGAAGCCATATGGGCTCTGAGGTGAGCTGGTAAGATGGATGCAAAACTGGACATGGAAAGCAGAGAGTTTTAACTGGAGGTCTGTGACGAGCGGTATTCCACAAGGATCAGTGCTAGGGCCTGTGTTGTTCTTAATATATATATGTAAATGAGTGGAGGAAAATGTAGGTGGTCTGATTAGTAAATTTGCAAATTATACAAAAACTGGGGGAGTAGTGGATAGTGAGGAGGATTGTCAGAGAATACAACAGGATATAAATTAACTGGAGACCGGGGCCAAAAGATGGCAGATGGAATTTAACCCAGACAAATGTGATGTGATGTGATTTGGAAGGTCGACTGCAGAAGGAAAATTCGCAGTAAGTGGTAGAGCCCTTATAAATATTAACGTACAGAGGAATCTAGGTGTCCAGTTCCCTGAAGGTGGCAACTCAGGTGGACACGAAGGCGTATGGCATGCTGGCCTTCATTGGTCAGGACATTGAGTATAGGAATTGGAAAATCATGTTTCAGCTGTTTGAGACTTTGGTTAGGCCGCGTTTGGAGTATTATGTGCAATTCTGGCCGCCACACTACTGGAAGGATGTTGATACATTGAAAAGAGTGCAGAAGGGATTTACCAGGATGTTGCCTGGTTTGGAGGAGATGGACTAAGAAGAAAGGTTGAAGAAACTTGGATTGTTTTCATTGAAGCGTTGAAGAATGAGGGGGGGACCTGATAGAGGTTGGATAGAATGGACAGTTAGAGTCTTTTTCCCAAGGTCAAAGGATCAATTACTCGGGGGAGTAGGTGAGAGGCGGAAGTTTAAAAGAGAGACAAGTTGTTCACACAGGTGGTGAATGCCTGGAGTGTGCTGCTGGAGGAGGTGGTGGAAGCAGATTCTATAAATGTGTTCAAAAGGCATCTGGGTTGGTACATGAATAGGCAGGGAATAAAGGGGATATGGACCACGTAAAGGCAAGAAAATATTAGACTAGAGAGGCATCTGTATCGGCACAGACTTGATTGGCCGATGGGCCTGTTCCTGAGCTGTACTGTTCTTTGTTCTTAATCCTGTTGAATTTTATAAGTTTCTGTGATCCCGTCTCACTCTTCTAAACTCCAATGAACATAATCCTAACTAACTTAGTCTCTCCTCATATGACAGGCCTGCCATCCCTGGAATCCGCCTGATAAATCTTCACTGCACTCCCACATTTGCAAGAACATCTTAGAACGTAGAACAGTACAGGCCCTTTGGCCCTCGATATAGCGCCGACCATGGAACCAATCTAATGACCCTGTAACCTAAACTATTCCAATGTTATCCATGTGCCTATCCACTGACCATTTGAATGCCCTTAAAGTTGGCGAGTCCACTACTGCTGCAGGCAGGGCATTCCATGCCCTTATTACCCTCTGAGTAAAGAACCTACCTCTGACATCCGTCCTATAATTACCACCCCTTAATTTAAAGCTATGTCTCGTGCTAGCCATCACCATCCGAGGAAAAAGGCTCTCACTATCCACCCTATCTAACCCTCTGATCATCTTGTATGCCTCAATCAGGTCACCTCGTAACCTTCTCTCTAATGACCAGAACTGTATGCGATACTCCTAGTGCGGCCACACCAGAGTTTTGTACAGTTGCGACATGACTTCACGGCTCCAAAATTCAATCCCTCTACCAATAAAAGCTAACACACCGTATGCCTTCTTAACAACCTTATCAACCTGGGTACCAACTTTCAGGGGCGTATGCACATGTACACTGAGATCTCTCTGCTCGTCGACACTACCAAGAGTCCTTCCATTAGCCCTATGTTCTGTACTCCTGTTACTCTTACCATCTTCCTTCAGATGAGGACACTAAAACTGCACATAATACGCCAGGTGTGGTGTCACCAATGCTCAATACAATTGCAGTAAAACATCCCTATTCCTGTATTCAAATCCTCTTGCTATTAAAGCCAACATATCATTTGCTTGCTTTCGTGCCTGCTGTACCTGCACACTTACTTTGAGCAACTGATGCCCAAAGACACCAAGGCTTTGCTGAACATCCAACCCTCAATTTACACCGATTCAAATAGTCTGCCATTCTACTTTTGCCACCAAAGTGGATAATCTCACATTTATCCACATTATACTCCATTTCCGTGTGGATGCCCACTCACTCAGCCTCTCCACATCACGCTGAAGCATCTCTGCATCCTCCTCACAGCTCACCCTCCACCCAACTCTGTACCATCTGCAGATTTGGAAGTTCCTCTTCCAAATCATTAAATTTAATGGGAAAAAAAGGGTCCCTGAGGATCCCCACTAGTCGCCAACTGCCAATCGAGAAAAGATCCATGTATTCCAACTCTTTGCTCCCTATATGCTAACCAGCTTTCTATCCATTTCAAGATACTGCCTGCAATCCTATGTGCTTTAACTATACATAGTAGTCTGCTATGTGAGATCTTTGAAAGTCCAAATAAACCACATTCATCAGCTGGCATTGTCTGATTATACCACTGCTTTCCAAATGCAGTGCTACGAAATCCTTGAAAATAAATTCAGCAACTTCCATACTACCAACGTTAGGCTCTCTGGTCTGTTGTTCTGTTTTCTTTCTGTCCCCCTTTTTAAATAGTGGGTTTACATTAGCTACCCTCCAATCTGTAGGAACTATTCCAGAGTCCGATGAATTTTGGAAAATAACCATCAATGGATCTACTTCCTTCAGCACTCTGAGATGAAGATTATCAGGCCCTGGAAATTTATCCATCTTCAACCCCATTAATTTCCCCAAAACCACTTTTCTAACACTGATTTCCTTTAGCTCTTCACAAAAACATGTTTCTTTCAGAACTTCCAGTACATTATTCATTTCTTTGTGAAGACAGATCAAAGTACAAATTTAATTGCTCGGCCATTTTTGTTGTTTCCCATGTTGAATTACCCAGTTTCTGACTGTAAGGTGCCTACATTTGTTTTTGTCTTTTTTTTCTCTTTACGTGCTTGCAGAAACTTTTGCAGCCAGTTTTTATGTTCCCTGCTAGCTTGCTTTCATATTCTGTTTTCCCCTTCTGAATCAATCCTTGGTCTTCCTATGCTGAATCTTAAACTACTCCCAATCCTCAGGCCTGTTGCTGCACTTGCCGCACAGTCTGTTTTAACCTTATACGGTAGATAAAGATTTGTGAGTAGACTTCTTGTTAACACAATGTTTATTCTCACACAATTATTAATCACCCACCCAAACAACAATAAGTTATCTTACAGAATACTAAAGTTCAAGTCCAATACTAGACCGTTAAGGTACCCTGTGTCTGGTAAAGAAACAGTTTGACCAGAAAGTGTCCTTTGTCCTGGAGTTGGCTGATATCCTGCAGCTGCAGCCTGTTTATCTCTGTCCAATTTCTTTTGAGGTTGTACCCTGTCTGTTTCAGTTCTTGTCCAATTATCACAGTGTGCTCTTGCAAATCGCTGTCTTAGGTGGCCCGTTTGGCCACAGGCCTGTTGCTTTTTCTTGCCAATTTGTACTCTTCTTTGAATTTAATACTATCTCTAATTTCCCTTGTAAACCATGGTTTGGTCACAGTTCTCGTCCCACTTTTGTACCTAATAGGAATAAACAAATTTTGGAGTTCACCTGTTCGCGCCTTGAATGGCAGCCATTGCCTGTCCATTGTCCTTCCTTTCAACAATGTTTCCAGTCCATCATCACCAACTCGTGTCTCATATCATCATAATTACCTTTATTGAGATTTCGGACCCTGGTCTTAAAATCAGTTCCAAAATTATCCACCTTGATCAAGAATTCTATCATACCATGGTCACTCATCCCCAAGCTTTGTCTCACAACTAGACTGCCAGCTGATCCTTTCTCATTGCACAATATCCAGTCCAAAATGGCCTGTTCCCTTGTTGGTTCCCCGACATATTGGTGCAGAAAACTATCCCACCTCTTTCCAGAAATTACTTCTCTATTTTGTTGTGACTAATTTTTGATCCTCAAAATCTATATTCAGATTAAAGTCTTCCATAATGTCAGATGTTCCTTTATCACATCATCTGTGCTTTTCTGTCTAATGCTATTCCCAACATCACCATTACAGTTTGGTGGCCTTTTTACTACCCTCAGAAATGTATTTTGCCCCTTGGCATTTCATAACTCAACCCACAAAGATTCCACATCGTGTGTGTTGGTATCTTTACTCAGTATCGTATCAATATCTTCTTTAATCAACAGTGCAACTCCACCTCCTTTTCCTTTTGTCTGTCCTTCATAAGTACTGAATAACCCTCAATGTTTACTTCCCATCCTGGTCACCCTTTTCCCGTGATTCTATAAACCCAACTATAGAACATAGAACATTACAGCGCAGAACAGGCCCTTCGGCCCACGATGTTGCGCCGACCAGTTGAAAAACAATGACCCTCTAACCTAAACCAATCCCTTTTCATCCATAAACTTATCCACGGATCTCTTAAATGCCCCCAAACTAGGCGCATTTACAAGTGCAGCAGGCAGGGCATTCCAATCCCTCAGCACCCTCTGGGTAAAGAACCTACCCCTGACATCCGTCCTATAACTACCCCCCCTTAATTTAAAGCCATGCCCCCTCGTGCTAGCTTTCTCCATCCGAGGAAAAAGGCTATCACTATCCACCCTATCTAAACCTCTAATCATCTTATATGTTTCAATAAGATCCCCTCTTAGCCGCCTTCTTTCTAGCGAAAACTACCCCAAATCCCTCAGTCTCTCCTCATAGGACCTCCCCTCCATACCAGGCAACATCCTGGTAAACCTCCTCTGCACCCTCTCCAAAGCCTCCACATCCTTCCTATAATGTGGGGACCAGAACTGCACACAATACTCCCAAGTGCGGCCGCACCAGAGTTGTGTACAGTTGCAACATGATGCTGCGACTCCTAAATTCAATCCCCCTACCAATAAACGCCAAGACACCGTATGCCTTCTTAACAACCTTATCTACTTGATTCCCAACTTTCAGGGATCTATGTACACATACACCTAGATCCCTCTGTTCATCCACACTATTCAGAGTCCTCCCGTTAGCCCTATACTCAACACATCTGTTATTCCTACCAAAGTGAATTACCTCACACTTCTCCGCATTAAACTCCATCCGCCACCTCTCGGCCCAGCTCTGCAACCTGTCTAAGTCTCTCTGCAAACTATGACACCCTTCCTCACAATCTACCACACCTCCGACTTTGGTGTCATCAGCAAATTTACTAATCCACCCAACTATACCCTCATCCAGATCATTAATAAAAATTACAAACAGCAGTGGCCCCAAAACAGATCCCTGAGGCACACCACTCGTAACTGAACTCCATGACGAATATTTACTATCAACCACCACCCTCTGTCTCCTATCTGCTAGCCAATTCCTGATCCAATTTCCTAGATTACCCTCAATCCCATACATCTGCATTTTCTGCAGAAGCCTACCATGGTGAACCTTATCAAACGCCTTACTAAAATCCATATATACCATACTATATCAAAGTCTTTTACATCTATCTGCGCAACTGATTCATCCATTTTAATTTGACTGAGCCGAGTGTTCAGGTACAAAACCTTAAAGCTAGTCGTTTTAAAGTTCCTTGTCTCTTTGGTTTGAACAGATCCCACCTCCCCCAGAAGTGGTCTCAATGCTCACCACTATTCTATGACCAGGCCAATTCTGTATCCATCTAGCCAGCACACTCTGGAGTCCCGTGAGACTTTACCTTTTGTACCAGCCTGACAGGTGGGACCTTGTCACATGCCTCACCGAAGTCCATGAAGACAACATCCACTGTCTTTCCCTCGTGAGTCATTCTTGTCACCTCCTCAAAAAACTCAATCAAGTTAGTGAGACATGACCTTCCCCACAAAGCCATGCTGTCTATCACTTATTCTATTTCCTTCCAAATGTGAATAAATCCTGCCATTCATCAGCCCGCTGGCCCAATTGATCAAGATCCGTTGCAATTCTATATAACTTCTTTCACTGTCGACTATGCCACCAATCTTGGTGTCATCTGCAAACCTCCTAAGTTCTCATCCAATTAATTATTAATATAAGTAACAAATAACAGTGGACCCAGCACCAATCCCTGATGCATATTGTTGGTTACAGGCCTCCAGTTTGAAAAACAGCCCTCTACAACCTCTCTCTGTCATCAAGCCAATTTTGTATCCATTTGGCTACCTCACCCTGGATCCTGTGAGACTTAACCTTGCTACCATGTGGTGCCTTGCTGAAGTCCATGTAGGCAACATCAACTGCACTGTCCTCATCTATCTTCTGGGTTACCCCTTCAAAAAACTCAATCAAATTCGTGAGACATGATTTTCCACTCGCGCAGCCATGCTGAATGTCCCTAATTAGTGTTTGCCTCTGTAAATGCCTGTGGATCCTGTCTGTCAGAATGTCTTCTAACAACTCGCCCACTATAGATGTTAGGCTCACCGGCCTGTAGTTCCCAGTATTTTCCCTGCAGCCCTTCTTAAATAAAAGCACGACATTTGCCACCCTCCAATCTTTAGGCACCCCAATGATTCAAAATCTCTGCTAGAGGACACGCAATCTCCTCCGTAGCTTCCCACAATATCCCAGGATAACCTTCATCAGGTCCCGGTTCTCAATAGTAAGTACTGATGAGAAATATTCATTTACGATCTCACCCACCTCTTGTGGATCCTCAGATAGGTGATCCTTAAGAAGCCCTATTCTCTCCCTAGTTATCTTTTTGCCCTTTATGTACTTGTAGAACATTTTGGATTTTTCATTGCCTTGTCTGCCAAAGCAATCTCATGTCCTCTTTTTGCCCTCCTGATTTCTCTCTCAACTCTACTCCCACAACCTCTATACTCTTCAAGGAATCCACTTGATCCCAGCAGCCTATGCACGTCATATGCCTCCTTCTTCTTCTTCTTGACTGGGGCCTCAATATCCCGAATCATCCAGGGTTCCCTACAACCAGCTTTGCCCTTCACTCTAAAAAGAATGTGCTTACCGTACACCCTGGTTAATGCATGCGGTTTTGAAAGCCTCCCACTTACCAGTCGTTCCTTTGCCTGCCGACAGACACTCCCAGTCAACTTTTGAAATTTCCTGTCTCCTGCCATCAAAATTGGCATTGCCCCAACTTAGAATCTTAACTTTTGGGCTCGACCTATCATTCTCCATAGCTAATGGAATTATAGCCACTGGTCCCAAAGTGATCCCTCACTAACGCTTCTGTCACCTGCCCTTCCTTATTTCCCAAGAGGAAGTCAAGATTTGCCCTTCCGTCTATTTGGGCCATCCAAATGAATGAGAAATTCCTCCTGAATACACTCAACAAATTTCTCTCCATCCAAGCCCCTGATACTATGGCTGTCCAAGTCAATGTTAGGAAAGTTAAGTTATTACCACCCTATTTTTCTTGCATCTATTTGTAATCTCCTATAAGACCATAAGACATAGGAGCAGAATTATGCCATTTAGCCATCAAGTCTGCTCTGCCATTCAGTCATGGCTGATATTTTTCTCATCCCCATTCTCCTGCCTTTACCCATAACCCCTGATCTTTTTAATCAAGAACCTATCTATTTCTGTCTTCAAGGCACTCAATGACCTGGCCTCCACAGTCTTCTGCAGCAAAGAGTTCTGCAAATTTACCACTCTCTGGCTAAAGAAATTCCTCTTTATCTCCGTTTTAAAGGACCGTCCCTTTAGCATGAGGTTGTGCCCTCTGCTTCTAGTTTTTCCTGCTAGTGGAAACATCTTCTCCATGTCCACTCAGGCCTCGCAGTATCCTGTAAATTTCAATAAGATTCCCCCCTCGTCCTTCTAAACTCCAAATACAGACCCAGAATCGTCAACCGTTCATCGAATGAGAAGCTCTTCATTCCAGGGATCATTCTTGTGAACCTCCTGTGGACCTTTTCCAAGGCCAGTACATCCATCATCTCTCAATACTCCAAACAGCGTCTGACTAGAGTCTTATACAGCCTCACAAGTACGTAAGAACATAAGAAATAGGAGCAGGAGTAGGCCATCTAGCCCTTTGAGCCTGCCCCGCCATTCAATAAGATCATGGCTGATCTGAAATGGATCAGTTCCACTTTCCTGCTTTCTCCCCATAACCCTTAATTCCCCTTGTCTGTCAAAAACCTATCTACCCGTGACTCTAAGCGGGAAGAATCTCTCTACATCTACTCTATCCAGCCCTTTCATTATCTTATACGTCTCTATAAGATCCCTCCTCATCCTTCTAAACTCCAATGAGTACAGACCCAGTCTATTTAGTCTCTCTTCATATTCCAACCCCCTCATCTATGGTATCAGCCTAGTGAACCTGCTCTGCACTCCCTCCAAGGCCAAAATATCCTTGCGCAAGTGCGGCCACCAAAACTGCACACAGTACTCCAGCTGCAGCCTCACCAGTACCCTGTACAGTTGCAGCAAGACCTCCCTACTTTTATATTCTATCCCCCTGGCTATAAAAGCCAGCATACCATTCGCCTTCTTGATCACCTGCTGCACCTGCAGACTGGGTTTTTGAGACTCATGCACAAGGACCCCCAGGTCCCTCTGCACCGTAGCATGCTGCAGCTTTTCGCCCTTTAAATAATAATCCCTCCTACTATTATTTCTGCCAAAGTGAATAACCTCACACTTGCTAACATTATACTCCATCTGCCAGGTTCTCGCCCACTCGATCAGTCTATCCAGATCCCTCTGCAGACTTTCCACACCCTCCGCGCAATTTGCTTTTCCACTCGTCTTCATGTCATCAGCAAATTTTGTCACCCTACACTCAGCCCCCTCAACCAGATCATCTATATAAATGGTAACTAGCTGAGGCCCCACCGCTGATCCCTGCGGCACTCCACTAGTCACCAACCGCCAATCAGAATAGCACCCATTGATACCAACTCTCTGCCTCCTATTGGACAACCAATCCTCTATCCACGCTAACACCTTACCCCCAACTCCGTGCACCCTTGCTGTTATATTCTACTCCTCTCGACATGAATGCTAACATTGCATCTGTGTTCCTAACTGCTGACTGAATCTGCACGTTAACCTTAAGAGAATCTTGAACAAGGACTCCCAAGTCCCATTATGTTTCTGATTTCTTAAGCATTTTCCCATTTTGAAAATAGTCTGTGCCTCCATTCTTCCTTCCAAAGTGCATAACCTCACATTTTTCCGCATTGTATTCTGCCTGCCACTTTTTTGCCCACTCTCCCAACCTGTCCAAGTCCTTATGCAGCCCCCCCCACCTCCTGAATACTTCCTGTCCCTCTACATACCTTTGTATCATCTGCAAACTTAGCAATAGTGCCTTCAGTTCGTTCCTCCAAATCATAATGTATTTGCTCCTCTATAGTACAATCAGTGATTTCCCTCTTCCTATTTCTCAGTTCTACCCATATAGACTCAGTGGGTGAATCCTCAGAAATATCCCCTCTCAGTACTGCTGTGATGTTTTCCTTAATCAAAAACGCAAGTCCTTCTTCTCTCTCCTGTTCCATCTTTTCGATAGCATCTGTATCCTGGAATATGGAGCTGCCAGTCCTGTCCCTCCCTTAGCCATGTTTCAGTAATTGTTATAATATCCCAGTCACATGTACCCATCCATGCCCTGAGCTCATCTGCCTTGCCCATCAGGCGTCTTGCATTTAAATAAATGCTGTTTAATCTGGTCTTTGCTTGTTCTCTGCTCTGCTTTTGCCTGACCTGTCTAGTGCTAGGATTACTAACACTGCCTTTAATATTTAATGTGCTCTCTTTAACATCTGTGCTGTCCTCAACCTTCTCCTGGCTGCTTTGGGTCCCTACCCCCTGCCAAACTAGCTTAAGCCCTCTCTAGTGGCTCTAGCAAATCTTCCTTCCAGAATATTAGTCCTGCTCCAGTTCACGTGTAACACATTCCTCTCGAACAGATCACTTCTGCCCCAGAAGAGATGCCAGTGATCCACAAACCTAAATCCTTGCCCCCTGCATCAGCTCTCCATAATGCATTCAACTGCTTCGTCTTCCTATTCCTTCTCTCACTCGCATGTGGCACCAGGAGTAGTCCAGAAATTAGTATCTTTGAGGTTTTGCCCTTTAGCCTTCTGCGTAACTCTCTATATTCACACTTTAGGACCTCATCTTTTTTCCTACCTATGTAGTTGGTACCAATGTGGGTTTTCTCCGGGTGCTCCAGTTTCCTCCCGCAGTCCAAAGATGTGCGGGTTAGGATGATTGGCCATGCTAAAATTGTTCTTAGTGTCCTGAGATGCATAGGTTAGAGAGATTAGTGGGTAAATGTGTAGGGATATGGGGGTAGGGCCTGGGTGGGATTGTGGTTGGTGCAGACTAAATGGGCCAAATGGCCTCTTTCAGTACTGTAGGGATTCTATGATATCCTTTGGCTGCTCATCCTCCTTCTTAAGAATGTCCTGCAACCGCTCAGAGACTTCCTTGACCCCGGCACTGGGAGGCAACAAACCATCCTCGACTCTCAATCACAGTCACAGAAATGCCCGCCTGTGCTTCTAACTAGTGAGTCCCCTAGTACTACTGCTCGCTTGCTCTTCTACCTTGATCTATAGCAGAACCAGGTGTGATGCCACAGGCCTGGCTGCTGCTGGAATCTTTTCCCCATTTGAAAGGGGAATAGCCGGAGGAGACTACTGCACTACCTGCCTGCCTCACCTGGAGTCACTCATCTTTCTGACAGAACCTGTGGTGTGACAACCTCCCTGTAACTAGTGTCTATCGCACTCTCTGCTTCCTGTACGCTCCGCAGTGCGTCCAGCTGCCGCTCCAACCAAACAGTGCGGTCTGTGGGGAGTTGCAGCTAGACACACTTCTTGTAGACAAAGTTGTCAGGGAGACTAGATTGCTCTCTAATTTCCCACATTTGGTAGCATCAGCCCTAACTACCATACTGCCATCTTACTGCCAAGGACAAAAAAAAACTCAACTCACCTTTCCCTTGCTTGTGGTCCTCACGGTGACTTTTTTTTGGTTAGCAGAGGAGGTAGGGAGGGAAACATTGAAGCAGTGTTTGGGGTTTAACTGTCTCGTGATTACCTGAACATAAAAAATGTGCAGGGGTACGGGGAAAATTTAGGGGAATAGTACTGAACTATAATGCTCGTTTGGAGAGCTGGTGCAGATACATTGAGCCAACTGGTGGCCGCCTCCTTGACCCTAACAATTCTGTGATTCTGTTAAAGGCAGGTGTTTCTCTCTAATTGGTAGAAGAGTCAGTGATGGAGGGTGCCATATCGAATTGACCTTTTGGAAAGTTACAAATGATAGTACACAGAAGATCCGTTTAGTAATGGGATGAAAGGGACAGAATAGCTGAGATATGTTTGGTGGAGTGGTGTGGAGGCCAAAGTTGTAAATTGGTGGGAGATGAATGGGTGAGGGAGGAAGTGCATGTAATGTGAACTCAGCTAACCATAGTGGAGTGGATTGCACGGCTACAGAAAAAGGATAACCCAACACTTCTCCATAAGTGCTGTTGATTTACACATACTTTCTCCTGCAGTGCTTAACCATTGATCTCATCTATGTTACAGCGCTCTGTCTGAGTGTCACCTTAACATACTCTCATTATTAATGTTTTGATAGAGCTCTATAGCTACACGGAGGGTCCTGAGCTTCACCTGAACAGGAAATGCTTTGAAGAAGAATTCAAGACTCATGGTAATTAAGTTGTTTTTGATAAATACAAACAGTGCCTATATAAATTGCTGATGAATGTTATCTCAAAGATGTTCCCTTTGTTGCTCCATCCAATTGTGATTGTTTTAATGATTGTGACACAAACGCTAGTCTTTGAGCCATTCTTTTTTAACCTTCCTATTATGGCATTTCACACTTTTTCCATTTCACGTATGATGGTCGTTGTGGTACATGTGGGTGCCGGCGACGTAAGCAAAATGCAAACTGAGGATCTGGGGAGGGAGTATGAAAAGCTGGGAATGGAATTAAAAAGTAGAACCGACAAGGTGGTTATCTCTGGGCTACTGTCTGAACCGAGTGCAGACGGGCGTAGGGTTGACAGGATTAAGGAAGTGAATGGGTGGCTCAGGGATTGGTGTGGGAGGAATGGGTTTGAATTTATGGGGCATTGGCACCAGTATTGGGGTAGGTGGGACCTGTTCGGGCGGGATGGGGTTGGTCTGAACCGTGCTGGGACCAGAGTGCTGGCAAATCGAGTAAAGAGGACTGTAGACAGGGCTTTAAACTAATTGGGGGGGGGGGCGGAGGCCGGAGGGGAGGGTGCGAAGGTAGGTGATGTTACGAGGTCTAAAGTTAAGGAGAGGCTACAGGTAAGGGAAGAGGCCGAGGATGTCCCAATAATAGAGGGAGTAGGGGGCATGAGTATAGTTGGTGGCGTTGCGGCAAATAGGGTCCAGGTGAAGGCTGGGATGAAAGCGCTTTATCTGAATGCACGAAGCATTCGGAATAAAGTGGATGAGCTGGTGGCGCAGATCGACACAAATGGATACGATCTGGTGGCCATTACAGAGATGTGGCTGCAGGGTGACAGGGACTGGGAGCTGAATGTACAGGGCTATCAAGTGTTTAGGAAGGATAGGCGGAGGGAAAAGGGGGAGGGGCGTAGCTCTGCTGATTAAGGATAGCATCACGGTGGTAGCAAGGGATGATATTGGAGCCAAGGAGCAGAGGGTGGAATCGTTGTGGGTGGAGATTAGGAACAGCAAAGGGAGGAAGACGCTGGTGGGTGTCGTCTATAGGCCCCCGAATAATGATCTGGAGGTGGGGCGGGCTGTTAACGCGCAAATAAGTGCGGCGTGCAGGAATGGGACGGCCGTAGTTATGGGGGATTTCAATCTGCATTTTGATTGGTCAACCCATGTTGGACGCGGGGGGCTCGAGGAAGAGTTCTTGGAATGCTGCCGGGATAGTTTCCTCAAACAGTGTGTGTTGGAGCCGACGAGGGAGCGAGCTATCTTGGATCTGGTGCTATGTAATGAGGCGGGTAGAATTAGGGACCTTGTGGTGAAGGATCCTCTTGGGGAGAGTGATCATTGTATGGTGGAGTTTCTGGTGCAGATGGAGGAGGAGAAAGTGGGTTCCCGGACACGCGTCCTTTGTTTGAATAGAGGGGAGTACGGTAGGATGAGAGAAGAATTGGCGAATGTGGACTGGGGGAGCGCGTTGGAGGGAGGGTCTGTTGAGGAGCAGTGGAGGATCTTTAAGGAGATCTTTCTTGGTGCTCAGCGGAAATTTATTCCGATGGTCAAAAAGGATAGTAGGAGGAGAGGTAATAAGCCGTGGATAACGAAGGAGGTGAAGGAAAGTGTTAAACTAAAAGCGGAGGAATTTAGAGTAGCTAAGAGTAGTGGGCGAGAAGAGGATTGGGAGAGGTTTAAATGTCAACAAAGATTGACAAAGAAGTTGATAAGGAAGGGTAGGAGAAACTATGAAGCTGGGCTAGCGCTTAACATAAAAAAGGATAGCAAGAGTTTTTATAAATATATAAAAAGGAAGAGGCTGGCTAGGGTGTATGTTGGTCCTTTAGAGGATGAGAAAGGGGACCTAGTGGTAGGGGATGGGGATATGGCTAAGGTATTGAATAACTTTTTTGTTTCTGTCTTCACGGAGGAGGACGTGAATAATTTGCCGGGTGTTAGCGATGGAAAGGTGGTAGGACTGGAGGGTCTCAATGACATTACTGTTACTAGAGAGGCGGTGCTCGACAGACTGGAGGGGCTGATTGTGGACAAGTCCCCAGGACCGGATGGAATGCATCCGAGGGTTCTGAAAGAAATGGCGGAGGTGATAGTGGATGCCTTGGTGGTTATTTTCCAGAAGTCGCTGGATTCCAGGGAAGTGCCGGATGATTGGAAAATGGCTAATGTTACGCCGTTGTTTAAGAAGGGTGCCAGGCAAAAGGCGGGGAATTATAGGCCGGTTAGTTTAACGTCTGTGGTAGGTAAAATGTTAGAATCTGTCATTAAGGAGGAAATTGCGAGGCATCTTGAAGGGAATTGCTTGATAGAGCAGACGCAGCACGGTTTCATTAAAGGGAAGTCGTGTCTGACAAATTTACTGGAGTTCTATGAGGATGTGTCTAGGGCGGTGGATAGAGGAGAGCCGGTGGATGTGGTCTTTCTAGATTTTCAGAAGGCGTTTGACAAAGTACCTCACAAGAGGTTATTGCAGAAGGTCGAGGGACATGGAGTTGGGGGTAGGGTGTTAGCGTGGATAGAGGATTGGTTGTCAAATAGGAGGCAGAGAGTGGGGGTCAACGGGTGCTATTCAGATTGGCGGATGGTGACTAGTGGAGTGCCCCAGGGGTCGGTGCTGGGGCCTCAGCTTTTTACCATTTATATAGATGATCTGGAGGAGGGAACCGAGTGTAGGGTGTCGAAATTTGCTGATGACACCAAGATTGGGGGAACGGCAAATTGTGCGGAGGGTGTGGAGAGTCTACAGAAGGATCTAGATAGGCTGGGCGAATGGGCCAGGAAATGGCAAATGTAATTTAACGTTGGCAAGTGTGAGGTGGTCCACTTTGGTAGGAAGGACTATTACTTACGGGGCGAAAAACTGCAGCAGGCGACGGTGCAGAGGGACCTCGGGGTCCTTGTGCATGAGTCGCAAAAACCCAGCCTGCAGGTGCAGCAGGTGGTCAGGAAGGCGAATGGGATGCTGGCCTTCATAGCGAGGGGGATTGAATATAAAAGTAGGGAGGTCTTGCTGCAGCTGTATAGGGCATTGGTGAGGCCGCAGTTGGAGTACTGTGTGCAGTTTTGGGCGCCGCACCTGCGCAAAGATATTTTGGCCTTGGAGGGAGTGCAGAGGAGGTTTACTAGGCTGATACCGGAGTTGAGGGGGTTGAGCTATGAGGAGAGGCTGAATAAACTGGGCTTGTACTCGTTAGAGTTTAGAAGAATGAGGGGAGATCTCATTGAGACGTATAAGATGATGAATGGGATGGATAGGATAGAGGTGGAAAGACTCTTCCCGCTCAGAAAAGACAGTAGGACTAGGGGGCACAGCCTCAAGATAAAAGGGGGGCGGTTTAGATCGGAGTTGAGGAGGAACTTCTTCACTCAAAGGGTGGTGAATCTCTGGAATTCTCTGCCCGTTGAAGTGGTGGAGGCTGCCTCGCTAAATATTTTTAAGACGCGGGTTGATGGGTTTTTGATAGGAGAGGGGATTAAGGGTTATAGGGAGAGGGCGGGAAAGTGGAACTGAGCCACGACAGATCAGCCATGATCTTATTGAATGGCGGGGCAGGCTCGAAGGGCTGGATGGCCTACTCCTGCTCCTATTTCTTATGTTCTTATATTTCGCAGTGCTTATACGTCAACCTATTTGTAGACTAGTCCTGTGAATTCAGACCAGATCCCATTTTATGTGACTGAATTTTGCCTTACTCCAATCCAGAACATATTTAGTCTTATATATTTTCCCCACTTCATTTCTGAAGAAAAACGAACCAAATTAAAGTTCTTTGCTAATTACAAGAGAAACCTTCGGGTACATTCTGAAAAGCATTTGATCTCGTGTGTTACTTTTTATTCCAGACTAACTTGTAATAGTAAACAACGTAAAAGGTAAGGTTTCCAAAATAAAACTCATGGAATAGGTCTCTGTCACCTTGGAGAAAAACTTGACTGAAGGACAGAAAATAGAGGCATGGTTAATGGCTGTTTCTCAGACTGGAGGATGGTAGGTTTAATGAGACGCTGTATGTTCCTATGGGGAAAATATAAACCAAAACAACTGTTAACCCCGAAATGAAGAGATTACCAACAGGATTGCACGTTTGTAACTTTAGCACAAACCAGAATCAGTGCAAATTAAACACGAATTAATGAGTAAACTATACTTCAGAAGAAAAGGTAAACTTTGTTTTAAGTAGTCAGTACAACAAAGGTGCATCTTGCACAAACGCCTGTGTCATTTCCTGCATACACAAAGCACTACGTGGACACATAGTTCTACAATATGCTGTTCTTTATTCATGCAGGATAGGCCAGGAGTGCTATTTGACGACAGATTTCACTTTCATGTTTCGTGTCCAATTATCAATCAGACATGCTTACAAGTTTTTCTCTTCCTTGGCTCATGACAGTCTTGATGTAATTTTCCAGAGTTAGTTTTCAACCAACCAATCTCAGTTCAGCAGTTTAGTTGGCCACTTCTTTAAAAATATCAAGCTTCAGATGTAAGTACTGAACTGAGTTCCATGGAGACATCGACAACACTGTCTGGAAAGGGAACCTGTCCTGCTCATCATGTACAAGTGAATAATTGCTCCAGGACCACAGAGTAAATGGGCATTAACTGCTGGCCAGCCAGCGACATCCACGTCCTACAAATCAATAAAAAAAAAGGTTTCTATCTTTACTACTCTTTCAGGCAGAAAATTCCAGCCCCTACAATCCTGTGTGTGAAAGATTTTTTTTTCTTATCTCCCATTTAATCTATGCCCCCTACTTACTTATTTCTCTGCATAAGTTAGTAGGCCTTCCCCCTACAGTGTCCAGACACCTCACGTCTCAATCAAATATCTTCCCTCAGCTGCTTCTATTCCAAGCGTATCCTCATTGCTGCAATTTTTCAGTCTTGGCAACATCCTTGCAAGTTTCCTCTGAAGCATTTAAATCCTTTCAGTAATAAGGTGACCAGAACTGCAGACAGTACTCAGAATTGTGGCCCCGCGAATGTTTGCTGTCACTGCACCATAACCTCCCTGCTCTGATGTTCTCTGTCTAAGTGAATAAATTAAAGGAATCCATTTGCCTTCCTTATCACCTTATTCATCTTGTCCTAATTTCAGAGATCTGTGGATAGTCACTCTAAGGTCCTTCAATTCCTCTGTACCTTTCAGTATCTTTCAATTTAATATGTAATCCTTCGTCTTGTTTAGCCATGTTGTGGAGATAGAACATTACAGCGCCGTACAGGCCCTTTGGCCCTCGATGCCACTGTTGAATTGGGATGGGCACAGTAGTAAGTCTGTCAACGCCAGGTTTAAGTCCGACAGATTTAATTGCAATCACAAGCTTTCGGAGATCTGTTTCTTCATCACCTGGTGTTGTGAGACTTCCCGTGATGTCTTGCTTGACCTCCCTAAATGCATCACCTCAGGTTTCTCTGGGTTGATTTCCATTTGCCACTTTTCTGACCATGTGAACAGGCCACCAATAGAATCCCTACATTGCGGAAAGAGGCCATTCAGCCTATTGAGCCTACACTGGCAACAATCCCACCCAACCTCTATTTCTGTAACCTCACGCACTTACCCTGCTAATTCCCTGAACCTACACCTAAAGATAAGACGTCATTTTGCAACCATTGCTGAAAAACCTTCAAGTTGCTGGAATTCCAAATTTTGAAAGGGACAGACTGAATGGTGGTGATATACTTGTGCCATTGTGTGTAAGTTAATTGTTGTGATTAAAATGGTGTTGCCGTAGTCTGTTTGGTTAGTGAGGGATGTTCAGTTGGGCAACACTGGGTCCTGACTTACTGGCTTCCCAGGGTCGCATTGCTGGGAGCCCCACAGATGTGCTGGGGAATCCCTTTAGAAAATTCCCACTAAAGGATTTACCTGGCAATTATCCAGAAGTGATAACTTCTCCGAATTACCTTTCGCTGGGAATCATGCAGCAAAAAGAGTTAAATCGCCAAGTTCAGATCGTTCTGCCAGTTTTATCTTCGTAGTTAGCCTGAAAAAGTTAGAAGGAAAACGACACTTCTAACTTCAGACCCAGACGGAGCATGAACAAGGCAACCCTCACCACCCCAATGTCCGACCACTTCTGGGCCTGGTTCGACTTGTGCTATGAAAAGGGGTGATGTCCCCATCCCTGTGCCGCATTTAAATTATGCTGAGGCATTTGGGGACACGTTGTTTGACCTGTCCTGTGTGAGGAAGGTTGGGTAAGACAGGGGCTTTGCAATGACCGTGAAGATAAGGTGGTGGTTGCTACTCTGCATTATAACAGTTGATCACTCCTGTTCACTCTTACCGTCAGTTTTTTTGAAATTTATTAAGTATTCACTTACACAGATGAACTAGTCTCAACTAGAAATATTTTTACTGATTTAAAAAAAAAACTCCTGATTGCTAATACAGTAGTTTTATATTAGTGTGGTGAAGCTGCAAAACAGTCGAAACAATGACTTATTAATGTTCTATAAAAGCCTCCATCAAAAAACACAGGTAAAAGCACCATAGAAATAGAACCATAGAAAATTACAGCTCAGAAACAGGCCTTTTGGCCCTTCTTATCTGTGCCAAACCATTTTTTTGCCTAGTCCCACTGACCTACACTTGGACCATATCCCTCCACACCCCTCTCATCCATGAACCCGTCCAAGTTTTTCTTAAATGTTAAAAATGACCCCGCATTTACCACTTTATCCAGCAGCTCATCCCACACTCCCACCACTCTCTGCGTGAAGAAGCCCCCCCTGCCTAATATTCCCTTTAAACTTTTCTCCTTTCACCCTTAACCCATGTCCTCTTTCTTTTTTTCCTCCCCTAGTCTCATGGAAAAAGCCTGCTTGCATTCACTCTATCTATACCCGTCAAAATGTTATACATCTCTATCAAATCTCCCTTCATTCTTCTATGCCCCAGGGAATAAATTCCAAACCTATTCAATGTCTCTCTGTAACTCAGCTTCTCAAGTCCCGACAACATCCTTGTGAACCTTCTCTGCACTCTTTCAACCTTATTTACATCCTTCCCGTAACTCGGTGACCAAAACTGTACACAATACTCCAACTTTTATACGCGATTCTCTGATTTATAAAGGCCACTGTACCAAAAGCACTCTTTATGACCCTATCCACCTGTGACATCACTTTTAGGGAATTCTGTACCTCTATTCCCAGATCTCTCTGTTCAACTGCACTCTTCAGAATCCTAACATTTACCCTGTATGTTCTACTTTGGTTTGTCCTTCCAAAGTGCAATACCTCACACTTGTCTGCATTAAATTCCATTTGCCATTTTTCAGCCCATTTTTTTCAGTTGGTCCAAATCCCTCTGCAAGCTTGAAAACCTTCCTCACTGTCCATGACACCTCCAATCTTTGTATCATCAGCAAATTTGCTGATCCAGTTTACCACATTATCATCCAGATCATTGACATCTCAACACAAACCCTCTGAGGATTTAGTTGTTATCTTTAAAGTATCATTAAACCTCAACCCCAATATCCTTTGGATCTGGCGACAACTGCTCTCACAGTTGGTCCTTCTGGTTGGAGCAGGAGGTCAAGAATAAGAATGAGAGTTCCTGACGCTCATGTATATGGAGCCCCACCTGCATCCCTGCACGGTCCCATTCCACCACCGCGCCCCCCCCCCCCCCCCCCCCCCCAATCGTATGCACACCCCACCTCCCCTCAAACTGCTGGGGCGGGTGGCAGCAGAGGCCTCCGTATTAAGCTTCCCCGACTGCTTATGACTTCCCAAACTGCGCGTCATTCTGGATCAGCTGTACAGGCCCGGAGTGTGTGTATATTTCCACCACCACCAACACCCCCACCCCACACACACACACACACACACACACACACACACAAAAAAAGCACTCTGAGGACCTCCTCTAACTAATTAGGGTGGTCAATTTAAAAATACACTCATCCCCAACTAGGAATCCTGTCCTGCTGCCTGAAGCCAGTGACATCACCCTGCTTGCAGCACCAAATTGTATATGGGGGTTTCCTCTGGAAGCGTATCGCTCAAACTTAAGCTAATACGGACAGTGAAAATGTAGTATACTGATTTTTAAGATGTGACTTTATTTAACCAAACGATCGAATAGGAGAATGCTATGAGGAAGACCTGCACTCGAGGTCAAGAATGCAGGCAGCTGGATATCAGTCTGAAGAATTATACATTTCCAAATTACATTCTGGCAATTATACATTCCCAAAATCATTTTGCTCACCTTTCTGGTGCGCATTGTCTAGTAAGTGTTCGTACAAATGAGACAATAAGCCATCCTGTTGTTAATTACAGCTAATAACAATACACATCCTGACCTCATAGGATTTCATTCGTCATTAATTATGGATGTTACCTCCCTTCTGTTGCCCAGCAATATGGGACGCTGGACAATGAAATAGGAGAATGAGTCCCATCGAATTGAGCCCACGTGACTCCCGTCTGACCCTGAGAAATTCCTTCTGTCTGCTACCACTTGAGTTATCACTAGGAATTGAATGACTCTATTCATAAAGCTAGTATTGGTAACCATCGTGTCCCCAACCACTGCTGATAGCATTACTGCTTTTCAGTCGACCTTTTGTTTCTTCCCTCTCCCACCAGAGCCTGCTGTAGTTTATCATTGACTGAAGTTTCACAAAATGTAACCAAAAGTAAAACGCATCCATCTTATAACTTCAGAATACATATTATAGTATTTTAAGTGAGAAATATTTGGTAGTCATACAGACCTGACTTCTTTTTGATTTATTATTATCACATGAATTAACATACAGTGAAAAGTACAGTTTCTTGTGTGCTATCCAGACAAATCAATGGCAACAGCCCTGGCTGGCTTATGTTCCCATAGGCCAAGATCATCCATTCGAAAGTTAGTATTGTGTTAGTGTTCCTAAACCTATGGTTGTGTGTTTCATTAGCCTAATTAGCCCCTCTACATTAATGTGATACTGTCTTCACACTTTTAGAAGATTCATTGGACAGCCCTGGATGTGTCTTGCATTTTAATAACTGTGTTCAGTTCTCAAAATAACAGTCCTACAAAATCTCAACAGAGAAATGTGCCAGAACGTCTGTCTGTATCTCCATTTTGAAAAGAGTTTTTAATTTCAATTTACAGGTTTAAATGCAAAAATGTACCTTTAGAACAGCCTTCCTAAAAAAATCCATCATTTTATAACTATATGTTCATGACAGTTTGTCTTGAAGCCTGAATGTTGCCTATAATATGACAACCAATACATGCTATTAATTTGCTATGCAGTGAAAGACAAGAAGTGGACTGAAGTGGATATCTCGGAGCACCAGACCCACGCCATGAGATTGCTGGATGGCCTGGAGGTAACTGCCAGGGAGAAGAGGCTGAAAGTGGCTCGTGCTATACTTTATATGGCACAAGGTAACATTTAGTGAAGAAGGTATTTAGCTAAACGTTATTAATTTCTAACTCTGTAAATCTGTGTTTCATAAAAGTGAAAAATATTCCAATTAGAGCAACCAGTGTTGGAACGTAAACGCTGCCAGATGGAATACAGCACAGGATGCAAATTAAACTTGTGCTTTGTCTTAACCTTGACATCCCAAACACCTGCAATGCTAGGATACTTTATTGATGGGGATTCTTGTCACCTTGGGATGGGATTCAGACTTCTGCAGATTCATCTCATTTAATTTGGCTCAATGAAATTTGAACCCAAATTCAAGAGGTGAACAGCTGAAGTCTAACCTGCTGGATCATCTGACCCATTGCCTTTTTAATTTGATACTGTTAATGGAGTGTTTCTGGGTGCTGGAGAATAGTGTTTCACACCTTTTAATAAATTTTACAGTGCACACTTGTTTATCTCAAGTGTTAAGAGCAGGCATGTATTTTTAATGTTAATTCAAAATTTTCCCTTGTGGTTTATGGTATGAACACAGATTTGATTTGATTTATTATTGTCATGAGTTAATATACAGTGAAAAGCATTGTTTCTTGCATGCCATTCGGATAAAGTATACCATACATAGAGAAGGAAAGGAGAGAGTGCAAAATGTAATGTTACAGTCACAGCTAGGGTGTCAGTGCAAGATAGGTCCGTTCAAAAGTCTGACGGCAGCAGGGAAGAAGCTATTTTTGAGTCGGATGGTATGTGACCTTAGACTTTTGTATCTTTTTCTGACAGAAGAAGGCGGAAGAGAATATTTCTGCAGTGTGTGGGTCCTTAGTTATGTCTGCTGCTTTTCCGAGACAATGGGAAGTGTAGACTGAGTCAATGGATGGGAGGCTGGTTTGCATAATGGACTGGGCTTCGTTCCTGACCCTTTGTAGTTTTGTGCAGTGTTGGGCAGAACAGGAGCCATACCAAGATAGAACCAGAAAGAATGTTTCCTACAGTACATCTGTAAAGGTTGGTGAGAGTCATAGCGGACATGCCAAATTTCCTTAATCTTCTGAGAAAGCAGAGGCATTGATGGGCTTTCTTAACTATAATGCAGCACGGAGGGACCAGGACAAGTTGTTGGTAATCTAGACACCTGAGAACTTGAAGCTCTTGACCTTTCTATTTCATCCCCATTGATGTAGATAGGAGCACGTTTAGTGCGCTGTGGGCTTCACATTGATTACAACTGAGTGCATTGGCATATTTCCCTACCTGTTTCTGCTTGTCTTTGAATTATTGAATCCTTACTGTGCAGAAGAAGGCCATTTGGCCCATTGAATCTGCACTGACCCTCCACCAGAGCATCTTACTCAGGCTGACTCTCCAACAGAACATCCTACCTAGGCCCTATCCCCATGACCCCATGTATTTACCCCACTAATCCCCCTAACCTACACATCTTGGGACACTAATGGGCAATATAGCATGGCCAGTCCACCTAACCTGCATATCTTTGGATTGCGGGAGGAAACCTAACACCCGGTGGAAACCCACACAGACTTGAAGAGAATGTCCAAACTCCATACAGTCACCCTCGGTGGGAATCGAACCAGGCACTACAAGCAGCTGTGCTTGCTGATATACCACCCTTTTGGAGAGTGTAAAATGAGTGCATGATAAGTCTACCCGACTTCATAGAATCGTAGAATCCCCACAGTACAGATGGAGGCCATTTGACCCATCAAGTCTGTACCAACCACAATCCCATCAGACACTAACCCCGTAACTCCATATTTACCTTGCTAATCCCCTTGATACCAGGGTCAATTTAGCACAGCTAATCAACCTAACCCACACATCTTTGGAGTGTGGGAGGAGACTGGGGCACCCAAAGGAAACGCGTGCAGACATGGGGAGAAGGTGCAAACTCCACATACACAGTGACCCAAGGCTGGATTTGAACCTGGGTCCCTGGCGCTGTGAGGCAGCAGTATAACCACTATGCCACCGTGCTGCCTCAGTACCCCAATTTGAGATAGCAACGCCACTTGAATTCTACCAGCAGGCCAAGATCTCAGATTAATTGCAAAATCATCTATATCTGACTGCACCCAAGAAACCAGCTAACCTAAATTGTCACGATTTAAATTTACATGCTGTAAATTGGGAGAGGGGAGTGTGCAGCGGGACCTGGTGTCCTTGTGCACCAGTCACTGAAGGTATGCGTGCAGGTACAGCGGGTGGTAAAAAATGCAGGGAGGATAATTCCAGTTGTGGGGGGCCCACAACCAGGGGTCACAGTCTGAGGATTCAGGCTGGACCATTTAGGATGGAGGTGCAGAGACATTTCTTTACCCAAAGAGTGGTGAGCCTGTGGTATTCATTAGTATAGGAAGTAGTTGATGCCAAAATATTGAATGTATTCAAGAGGCAGCAGGATGTAGTACTTGGGGCAAATGGGATCCAAGGTTACAGGGAAAAAGCAGGATTAGGCTATTGAGTTGGACGATCAACCATGATTGTAATGAATGGCTGAGCAGGCTTGAAAAGCCTCCTCCTGCTCCAATCTATGTTTCTCTATGCCTCCAGGATAGTCCAAGGACATTTAACCGTATATTCTTGCACCTTTTTAATTTGACTCTTAGCTCCCCTTATTTCTGATGAATATTTTTCTCAGGTTATTGATTAATAAACCTGCTCTCTCTTTGACTCAAGAAAACCTTGTTTGATTAGCTCCTTATGTCGCACAGCTTGAAGAGTTAAAGATATTCTGATTTTGGAGAAGGCATACCCTTGAGAAATATAAACTTTGGTTTACTAAAAGTATGTATGTTGTATATGACTGTTGTGATGCTGCTGGATATCATTTGACCTTTCATCTGAGATTTTGGCAAATCTCACCACGTGACTCTCTGACCAATAGGATGGAAGCGTGTGTGAATTGGAACTGAGGGTGGTGAGTGAATGGAATCCGCTGCCATCAGTGGTGGTGGAGGCAAACTCGCTGGGGTCTTTTAAAAGACTTCTGGATGAGTATATGGGATTTAATGGGATTGGGGGTTATAGATAGGTCTATGGATTGGTGGGTATTGATGTGATCGGCGCAACTTGTGGGCCGAAGGGCCTGTTTGTGCTGTAGTGTTCTATGTTAAAACCTGCAGCTGTGGCCTGGACACAGTAAAAAGTCTGACAACACCAGGTTTTAGTCCAACCTATTTATTTGATAATATACTCACAAGCTTTCGAGGGACACCCTCTTTGTCAGGTGAATGGAGAGTTCAGGTGAATGGAGTGTTTACGCCAGTCCAACGCCAGCATACCCACATCATGCTGTGGCCTGGGCCAGCAGCTTGTTTAGTTATGGATTTGCTTTTACTTTGCTTGTAAATAATTCCTTGTAAATAGTTTTCCTTTCCTGTTAATAAATAGTTTTGCTGCAGCTGTCATTGGCCACCCAAAGTTTTCATTACTACATTGGCAATGAGGGAAAAATCTGGCGCTCCAAATAAGTGAAGAAGTATTTTCCCATTTCAGTTCAATGCCTTTTTTTTTGTAATTTTGGACCATTTAATGTAAGCAAAGAAGATTGAGTTCAGTCATCATAGGGGAACAAACTTGTCTTTACTTACAGGATGGGGTCCAACCATTGAGGTTAGAAGAAACACTATGGCCAGGTTAGCCATTTGTATAGATGAAGCGCTTAAAATCAGGGGGCTCATGATGGCTCCAATAGCTTATAGATAGCAACCAGCCTAGCTCTTATTATTGTTGTACTTCGATCAGGGCCAAATTTAATGGGGATGATTGGCTCCAACTTATTAAGTTGAAGTGGATAGCGATATTCAAACTGAGTGAGGAATGACTATATGAAGTCATCTGAAAATATCCCAAGGTTTTCCTAGAAGAACTAGGGAAAATGAAGGAGCTCCAAAGCTAAGATATACACAGACCTTGAAGCCGTGCTGGAGTATTACCAGGCAAGACTAGACCCTTATTCCATGTTGGAAATGTGAAAGCAATACTGAAACACTCTAAAGATCAAGGTATCATAAGACCATTGTCATTTGCAGAGAGGCTGCCTCTGTCGTCCTGTTAGCAAATCAGACAAATCAGTCTGCATTTGCGCAGGTTACAAACTGTCAATCGAGTGGCCAAATTAGAGACACATTCTATGCCCAAAATGGAGGATCTATACACCAAGTTAGCTGGCCGCTCGATAATTATTAAACCAGATAAGTCGAGCTTACTAGCAGCTTGAGTTTGATAAGTGATCCCAAAGGTACGTCACAATCAACACACTTGTGTTTGTACGATTTGGAGTATCATTGGTGTACAGGACTTTTCATTGGACAATGGTAAATTTATACAGGAATTACCCAGAGTTGCAGTTTATTTGGACAGTGTGCTGCTTTCTGGTTTCATAGAAGAGGAGTACTTAACCAATTGAGAGGAAGTATTGCAAAGGTTCACGAATGCTGGAGTGTGTTTGATGAGTGAGAAATGCACTTTTCAGGCTGACAAGGTGACCTACTTGGGGTTACAAGGTAGATCCGAAGAGGTTGCACCCCTTAGAAAAAAGGTAAAGGCTTTGAAGGAGGCACCTGCCCTCAAGAATATGACAGAGCTAAAATACTTCTTGGGTATGGTAAATTATTAAAGTAGATTCAATATGAATTTGGCCACCTTGCTAGAACCTTTGAACACCTTATTGAGGAAATACCAAAGATGGCTTTGGAAGGCGCTTCAGATTGAGGGTTTCAATCAGGTGAAGCAAAAACTCCTATCAGTAAGTCTGTTGGTCCATTTTAACCCAAAGATTACATGTCAAGGACCCTCTCCAAAGCAAAATAGTCCGTCTGCACTTCCTGCTGCCTCGGGAAAGCAGCCAGCATAATCAATGACCCCTCACACCCAGGATGTACTCTCTTCCACCTTCTTCACAGAATCGTAGAATCTTTGGCATGGAGACAGGGCCTTCAGACCCAAACTAGTCTATGCCGACTAAAATGCCCATCTAAGCTAACCGCATTTGACCCATATCCCTTTAAACCTTTCCTATCCATGTATTTGCCCAAATGTTTTTTAAATGTTGTCAGTGTCCCTGCCTCAACCTCTTCCTCCAGCAGCTCACTCCACATACGTACCACCCTCTTTGTAAAAAGGTTGCTCCTCAGGTTCCCATTAATTCTTTTGTCACTTAACTTAAACCCTTGTTCTCGATTCTCCAACCCTGAGAAAAAGATTGAGTGCGTTCACCCTATCCACGCCCCTCATGAGCATGTACAACTTTATAAGCTTTCCCAAAGCAGCAGGAAGTGCAGACGGACTGTTCCGCTTCAGAGAGCGTCCTCGACATGTTACCTTTAGGTTAAAATGGACCAGCAAACTTGTTGATAGGAGTTGTTGCTTCACCTGATTGAAAGCCTCAATTTGAGGTACCTTCCAAAATCACCTTTGGTGCTTCCTAAATAAGGTGATCAAGGGTTCCAGCAAGGTGGCCAGATTTGACAAAGGGTCATCTGGACTTAATGCCAGCTCTTTTCTCTTCATACAGATGTTGCCAGGCTTGCTGAGATTTTGCAGCATTTTCTCTATCGGTTTCAGATTCCAGCATGCGCAGCAATTTACTTTTATCTATATGATCATCCCTCTGTTTCCTATGCTCCAAAGAGCGAATTCCTAACTTTTCCAACTTCTCCCTATAACTCAGTCCCTTGAGCCCTGGCAACATCTTCTGCACTCTGTCCAGCTTAATAACATCTTTCCAATAGCAAGGTGACTGCAATCTGATCACACTACTCCAGGTGTGGCCGGTCTTCAGTTGGGAAAAAATATGGGTCTGAAAAACGTACCAGCCAGCTCAAAAACAGCTTCTCCACTGTTGTCATCAGACTTTGAATGGTGCTATCGTATATTAAGTTGATCTTTCTCTTCACCCGACCTGTCACTGCAATACTATATTGTGCACCCTATCCCTTTTCTCCTTTTTACTCCATGAGTGGTATGTTTTGCCTGTATAGCACACAAGCAGCAATACTTTTCACTGAATCCCGGTACGTAAGGCAGTAAAATCAAATCAAAATAAATGGTTTGCCCTGTATCCTGGTTCTAGATTTCCCAGCCAGGGAAAACATCCTCCCTGCATCTAGCCTGTCCAGCCCTGTTAGAATTTTATGTGTCTCAATTAGATCTGCTCTCATCCTTATAAACGCTAGTGAATACTGACTCAGTCGAATCAATCTCTCCTCATAGGACAGTCCCGCCAACCCTGGTATCAGTCTTGTGAACCGTAGCTGCATTTGGTCTATGACAAGTACATCCTTCCTTAGGTAGGGAGACCAAAACTGCACAAAATACTCCAGGTGTGATCTCACTAAGGCTCTGTAACTGCAGTAAGATATTGCTATTATTGTACTCAATCCCTTTGTAAAGAAGGCCAACATATCATTTTCCTTCCTCATTGTTTGCTGCACCTGCCTATCCACTTTCATTGAGTGGCATACAAGGACACCCAGATCCGTTTGTACATCCATACTTCCCAATATATCACCATTTAAATAATATTCTTCCTTTCTGATTTTCGCACCAAAGTTCACATTTAGCCACGTTGTACAGATTGCAGTTGAATGCTATTCTGCTGCTGCTGATGGTCCACAGCTCAGATGCTCAGATTTGTGTTGCTGGATATGTCCAAAATCTATCCCATTGAGCAAAGTGGGAGTGCCATACATCTCAATGGAGGCCATCTCCAATCTGAAGATGGGACCTGGAATACTCAAGGACTGTGCAGTGATTACTCCTACTGATGGACAAGAAGCATCTAAGAAAAGTAGATTGGTGAGGATGAGATCACGTATGTTTATTCTCTGGCTTGGCCAGTAGTAGTGTAACCAAACTATTCTTGATGATGGACATCGAAGTATCCTACCTAGACAACATTCTATGCCCATGTCACCCTCACTGTCCAGCATGAGGGAATACTGATTCATCAGCTGAGGGATGATGGGAGCTGATGGGTGGTGTTCATCAAGAGGTTTTCTTGACTTGATGCCATCAGGCCTCCTGGGATCAGCAGTCATTGTTGAGGACTTCCAGGACAATTCCCTCTGGATTCTGTACCACTGTGCTGTGTTTGTGGTGGGTCTACCAGTGGGACAGGACATACCAAGAGATGGTGACTGTGGGTTTAGGATTTTGTTTGAAAGTTATGATTGTGTGTGTGTGACTGTGTCAAATTATTACTTGAAAAGTTTGAGACACCAGCTTCCAGATGTTGGGAAGTAAGATTTTGCAGGATTAAACAGCACTGCATTTGGCATTGTCATTTCTGGTGCTTAGGTTGGTTCCTGGTGGTCAATCTGGTTTCATTCATTTTTACTGACTTTGTCATGGTGAGATTCAACTGAATGGCTTACTGGGCCACTTTAGAGGGCTCTTCAGAGCCAACCACATTGCTGTAGTGTGGTACAGCTGTGCTGTTTTGATATGTTCTGTGTTTAAAGTGGGGCTGCTTTAAGAGGCAGTGTTTTGTTACAGGAGCGGATTTGTCTGGGAAACATGCAGCAGATGGTAAGAATGCAGGATAATAGACTTAGCTAGGAATGTGTTACTTTGTAGAATTATTGAACTTTTGTTTATTTAAGTTCTGTTGGGATTTTAGAATAGGTATGCAGAGTCATGTGAATTTTGATTATGTTGCTTGACAGGGACAGAGTCATGTAGTTAATGGGAGAAGCTAGATTTACAGAAAAAAAATTCATTTTCATTTTAAAAATAAAAGAGCAATTGTTGCTGGAATTGGTTGAAGAAGAAAGTACCTCTCTGTCTCTCCAGAGGCTTTGTGAAAGCTCCAAGATTGTTAACCTAAGTTGCAAGCAAGTATGCCTGTTTTCTGCTAACTAAATTTAAGGAGGGGTTAAGTCTATAAGAGAAATATTGCTTGATTGGAGCTAATGGTGATAGGTTAGTAGTTGAGAATTGTACCTTGCCATGTTTAAATATTGTTTGATTATTGAAAGTTAAGCGGATTCATTTGTTATAGATAAACTGGCTGTTAAATTAAGTTTGTCTTAATAAAAGCTTTCCAGTGTGTCAGTAGAATTGTGCCTGAATGAAACATCCCACTCTCACATTAATGCCAAAATAGCAAATTGTTTGGGTTTGGTCTGGCTTCGTAATATACCTTGGGGGTTCTGATCTGGGATCCTAACAGCAGTCACATAAAGACAGAGTCAGATAAGTACGGTAGATTTCCTTCCCTAAAAGGCATTAATGAATCAGATAGGTTTTTACAGCCATCAATAGTCGTAATTATCTGTTAATTGAATTTAAATTCAGCTGTGGGATCAGATTTAAACCCCTGTCCCCAAAGCATTACAACTAGTCCAGCGACAGTACTATACAACAAACCTCCCTTCTCCCTTTGGCTAAACGTTCAGCTGCCACTCTTCATTCTCTTGCCATCTCTTACCAATCTTTTATTTCTTTTACTTATTCTGTCACAGGTGTTCACCAAACCCCATGTTTTTGTGCTAAATTGTTATCTAGGTACAGGTTGTTGTGTACTCAGCTAGCATGATATTGAACAAAGCTGATTGTGATCCTTTTTGCTGACTTGCAGGTACTTTTGGTGAATGCAACTCTGAGGAAGAGGTCCAGCAGTGGATGAGATATAATATATTTCTGCTGCTTGAGGTTGGCACCTTTACTGCACTGGTGGAATTACTCAGCATGGAGATTGAGTGAGTACAGACATGCAAATCCCTGGGGTTCATAGTGAATTGACTGTTAGAGTAGAAGTTTGAAACACAGTGAAGTACAATGTTTTCTGACTGCCTTTGTGGGTTTTAAGCAGTATTTTAATCATAAGAACATAAGAACATAAGAAATAGGAGCAGGAGTATGCCATCTAGCCCTTCGAGCCTGCCCCGCCATTCAATAAGATCATGGCTGATCTGTTGTGGCTCAGTTCCACTTTCCCGCCCTCTCCCCATAACCCTTAATCCCCTCTCTTATCAAGAACCCATCAACCCGCTTCTTAAAAATATTTAGCGAGGCAGCCTCCACCACTTCAACGGGCAGAGAATTCCAGAGATTCACCACCCTTTGAGTGAAGAAGTTCCTCCTCAACTCCGTTCTAAACCGCCTCCCCTTTATCTTGAGGCTGTGCCCCCTAGTCCTACTGTCTTTTTTGAGCGGGAAGAGTCTCTCCACCTCTATCCTATCCATCCCATTCATCATCTTATACGTCTCAATGAGATCTCCCCTCATTCTTCTAAACTCTAACGAGTACAAGCCTAGTTTATTCAGCCTCTCCTCATAGCTCAATCCCCTCAACTCCGGTATCAGCCTAGTAAACCTCCTCTGCACTCCCTCCAGGGCCAAAATATCCTTGCGCAGGTGCGGCGCCCAAAACTGCACACAGTACTCCAGCTGCGGCCTCACCAATGCCCTATACAGCTGCAGCAAGACCTCCCTACTTTTATATTCAATCCCCCTCGCTATGAAGGCCAGCATCCCATTCGCCTTCCTGACCACCTGCTGCACCTGCAAGCTGGGTTTTTGCGACTCATGCACAAGGACCCCGAGGTCCCTCTGCACTGTCGCCTGCTGCAGTTTTTCGCCACGTAAGTAATAGTCCTTCCTACCATTCTTCCTACCAAAGTGGACCACCTCACACTTGCCAACATTAAATTCCATTTGCCATTTCCTGGCCCATTCGCCCAGCCTATCTAGATCCTTCTGCAGACTCTCCACACCCTCCGTACAATTTGCCTTTCCCCCAATCTTGGTGTCATCAGCAAATTTCGACACCCTACACTCGGTTCCCTCCTCCAGATCATCTATATAAATGGTAAATAGCTGAGGCCCCAGCACCGACCCCTGGGGCACCCCACTAGTCACCAACCGCCAATCCGAATAGCACCCATTGACCCCCACTCTCTGCCTCCTATTTGACAACCAATCCTCTATCCACGCTAACACCCTACCCCCAACTCCATGTCCCCTGACCTTCTGCAATAACCTCTTGTGAGGTACCTTGTCAAACGCCTTCTGAAAATCCAGAAAGACCACATCCACCGGCTCTCCTCTATCCACTGCCCTAGACACATCCTCATAGAACTCCAGCGCTTTTTGATTGGATAAATAAAGGCTGTGGGAAAACAGTGGGGAGTTGTAGTAATTGCATAATGCTTGCAAAGAGCTGGCATAGGCACAATGGGCCGAATGGGCTATTTTGTGCTGTATTAAGTTCTCTAAGACATAATGAGAAAAATGTTGCTTTGTTGCCATTGATACATTAATTGTCTTCGGCATGCATGTGGAACTTGACCCATGACTTTGTGTCACTGGGTGGGTAGGCAGATTAAGAAAAGGAAGGATCCTTAGAGGATTCAAAGGGGATTGTGTAGGGGCCTGGAGAGAAGCCACTGCTTAATGTGCTTAGATTATGTTTTAATAACAGAGTGGAATTAAATGAGAGAAGTCTGAACTAGAATACAAGGGAATGGTTTTGGAAGAGGATAATGTAGTCAACTTGTTTCAAAGATGGTAACGAGGTCAAGGAGGGAAAATGGACACTGTCACAATCAGAAAATGTAATTTATTACTTAGATTGCATTAATTTTAGCACTGAAAAATAAAGTTGTGAATGACTGAAACGTATTTCAATGCCTTAAGGGTTAAAAACAAAATTGGCAATTAAATAGCATTAACGACAGCAGTAAGATATTATATCATAATTATAACAGAAATGTGCTCGACCTAAAAACTACACAGCAAATTTATGATCCTGAAAAATGTTATGGTCGGAACCTTCGCTGAAGCTGATTTGGTGCAGCTGTTGCAAAGACCCAAAATGTGAGGCTTCAAGCTCGGACCATCTGGGAGCTGCATTTCATTGTTTTCACAAAGCTTTGTGAATCCACTGCTCCCTCCCTCCTGACTGTTAATGTGCATATTTCATTGAAGCTTTAAAATAAACTTCTGATTTATTGTTTCAGATTGGCTGAGTGATTAATTTTCATTTAATATTACGTTGGGGAATATTTATATCTCTGTAAACTCACATTATTGACCATATAATGTTACCTTCCAGCAACAGTGCTGCATGTAGTAATGCAGTGAGGAAGCCAGCAATCTCTTTGGCTGACAGTACGGATTTAAGGTAAGTCACAACAAAATAGGTGTAGGTGCTCAAAAGATTTGGCCTATTGTATTTCACTGATTTGGAAAGACCTACCAGCTCTTCCACTGGGTCATGTCACAGTTTCTTCAATGATTGCAAGGTTTCTGCATTTTTATCCCATTAACTCCATTCCCCATGTTACCTTCGCATGAAAACGTCCCTGGTGTCAGTTCTAAATCTGACTTGTACTGACCTGCACCTGCACTCCTCCTTCTACTGTTAATATTTAGTTTGAAGGAATTTTCTAGATTTACCTTTTCTATTTCTTGTACTATATTCTATGTCTTTGGAAAATAATTGCTGTTGTATCTTTCCCTGACAAAATACCAAGTTTCTCTAGTCTTCGTTCTTGTTTTGGCTTTCCTTGTCTCACGCTATCAGCATTACCCTCTGTTTCCTTCTCCTATGCTTCCTTAGCTTGCTGTTAAATTTGTTTAATTTATTTGCCTCACCCATTCTCTGTGATGGTGAATTCCACATTCTCACCAATCAATGTGCAAAATGTGCCATCTGAATATCCTATTTAAATTTTTGGTTACTATTTTATTTTGACTGCTGTAGTTTAGCTCTTCCCCACAAATATCATTGTGACTTCTCCCTTAAAACCTTCAATAATTTTACAAATCTCTTCAGCCTTCTATTTTCAAGGAAAAATAGACTATCTGTTCATTGTTCCCTAACAATATAACCACACATACAGTTCTTGTATCATCCTTGTAAATTTCTTTTGCACCCTCTTAGGTGTCTCCAAATCTTTTTTGTAGCATGGCGATCTGTGCTGCATACAGTACTCCAAATTTGTTTCAGCAAACATTCAGTATATTTTTAACATGACTTCTCTACTTTAGAATTCTACTCCATTAGGAATAAATCCGAGTGCTTGGTTTGCTCTTTAACAGCTTTATTGACCCGTCTCTCAGCTTTATTTTTGTGTTTTGTACCCAAGATCTCTTTTCTCCCCACCCATTTAAGTAATACTTTCAAAATAATTTGTTTTTTTTGTCTAATTCCTCAGTCCGTGTTGAAGTTCATTTGCAAATGATGTGTCTGCCCTGCAAGTTTATTAATATCATCATGTGAGTTTGTGAAAATGAAAATTTAATAAATAACTACATTTTTCCTTGTTATGCAACTTGGTCCTTCAACTAGGTATAAAAACATCATTTGGGATAAGTGCAAGGGTATCACCGAGGATAGTTGAAGAGCCCAGGGCCAGTGCGGGGGATCACTAAGGGTAAGATATAGGACCCAGAATACAGGGCCATTACCATAGGTGAGTGAAGGGTAACAGTGCAAGACATGATTGACGCTGAAAATAAATCTGCTCGTGCATTGTTATTCAATTAGCAAGCCAGAGGTCCAAGTATGATGATTCGTGAAATTGAATTCCAAATCTGGTAACTTGCAGCTGACCACGAAAAAGTGACTATCATAAAAACATACTTGGCTCCCTAATGGCCTTCAGGAACTGTGTCCATTTCTGTTTGACCTGGCCTACACACGATTCTAGTTCATACTGTGATTGACGAGAACAAGTAGGGATGTGTAGGAAATGCTTTTTTGGTGCCGCCATATCCTAAAGGATATTTCTAAATTACAAAATAAACGGTGAAGTAAAAGTTTGAGAAGATCTAGATAGATCTACAAGGAAGTGAAATTGATTTGACAGCATAGAACTGTGAAGACCATTAGAAATAGAAACACAAGTAGGCTATTAGGTCCCTCAAGCCTGCTTCGCCATTCAGTCGGATCATGGCTGATCCAGCGTTCCTCATGTTCATTTTCCTGCCCTTTCCCCCTTTTATGTTCTATACCTCTACCAATGAAGGGCAGCATTCCGTATGCCTTCTTTACAATGTGGTATATTTGAGTTGCTGCCTTTAAGGAATTGTGTACCTGTTACTGCAAGATCTCCCTCCTCTCCTATCCCTCTTAGTATATTCTATTTATTGTGTATTCCCTATAACTGTCTGATCTCCCTAAATGCATTGCATCACACTTCTCTATGTAAATATCCATCTACCACTTAGAGTCATTGAGGTTTACAGCATGGAAACAGGCCCTTTGGCCCAACTTGTCCATGCTGTCCAGTTTTTACCACTGAACTAGTCCCACTTGCTCACATTTGGTCCATATCCTTCTATACCCATTTTAACTGTCTAAATGCTTTTTAAAAAACAAAAGTGTACCCATCTGTCCCACTGCCTTTGGAAGCTTGTTCCAGACACTGACTTTGTCTACACTTCCCGCTGCCTCAGAAAAGCAGCCAGCATAATTACAGACCCCGTGCGCTCCGGACATTCTCTCTTCCACCTTCTTCTGTTAGGAAAAAGAACAGCTTCTGCCGTCAGACTTTTGAATGGACCTACCTTGCACTAAGTTGATCTTTCTTTACACCCTAACTATGACTGTTAACACATTTTGCGGTCTCCTTTCCTTCTCTATGAACAGTATGCTTTGTATGGCATGCAAGGAACAATACTTTTCACTCTATACTAACGTGACAGTAATAAATCAAATCAAACAGTCATCACCCTCTCAGTGGAAAAACTGCCCCTCTGGACCTTTTCGTATCTCTCCCATCTCATCTTAGTTTTAAACTTCCTAACTTTGGGAAAAGATGTTGACTATCTACCTTATTTATGCCCCTCATTATTTTGTACACCTCTTTAAGATTACCCAGAAACTACTTATGCTCCAAGGAAGAAAGTCCCAGTCTATCCAGCCTCTCCTTATATCTCAAATCATCAAGTAGCATCCTAGTAAATTCTTTCTAGTTTAATAATGTACCTACTATAATAGGGTGACCAGAACAGTACGCAGTATTCCAAGTGTGGCACCACCAATATCTTGTACAAATTCAACAAGATGTCCCAACTCCTGTATTTAGTGTTCTGATCGATGAAACCAAGCATGCCAAATGCCTTCCTCACCACTCTGTCCGCCTATGACTTCACTTTCAAGGATTTATGAACCTGTTCTCCTAGATATCTTTGTTCCAAAACTCTGCCCAATACCCTACCATTAAGCGAGTGTGTCCTATCCCGATTCGATCTACTGAAATGCGTCACCTCACGTTTACCTAAATTAAACTCCATCTGCCATTCGAGATCCAATTGATCAAGATCCTGTTGCAATCTGTCTTCACTGTCCACTGTGCCACCATCGGTGTCATCTGCAAACTTAGTATATAAGCTCCTAAGTTTTCGTCTAAATCATTACTATAAATGACAGATAACAGTGGACCCAGCGTTCATCCCTGAAGCACTGCGCTGGTCACAGGCCTCCAGACTGGAAAAACAGCCCTCTAGAATCACCGTCTGTCTTCTGTCGTCAAGCCTATTTTTAATCCAATTGGATACTTCACCCTGGATCCCGTGAGATTTAGGGGTTGCATCTGAAACAATGACGAAACAGAGGACAGGAATGAGATAGAGAATCTGGTGAACTGGTGCGATGACAATAATCTCTCCCTCAATGTCTGCAAAATGAAGGAGATTGTCATCGACTTCAGGACGTGTCATAGAGAACGTGCCTCTGTTTCCACCAACGTGGACAAAGTAGACATGGTTGAAAGCTTCAGGTTTTTAGGTGTCCAGATCACCAACAACCTGTCCTGGTCCCTCAATGCCAACACTATAGTTAAGAAAGGCCAGCAACGCCTCTATTTTCTCGGAAGACTAAAGAAATTGGGCTTGTCAGCTACGATTCTCATCAATTTTTACAGATGCACCATAGAAAGCATTCTTTCTGATTGTATGACAGCTTGGTATGGCTCCTGCTCTGTCCAAGACTGTGAGAAATTACAAAAGGTCATGAATGTAGCCTACTCCATCACGCAAACCAGCCTCCCATCTATTGACTCTGCGTATACTTCCTGCTGCTTTGGCAAAGCAGCCAGCATAATTAAGGACTCCCACGCACCCCAGACATTCTCTGTTCCACGTTCAAAAGATACAAAAGTCTGAGGTCACGTACCAACCGACTCAAGAACAGCTTCTTCCCTGCTGCCATCAGACTTTTGAAATGACCTACCTGGCTTTAAGTTGATCTTTCTCTATCCCCTAGCTATGACTGTAACGCTACATTTTGTACTCTCTTACTTGCTTCTCTATGAAGGGTATGCTTTTACTGGGGTAAAATTCTTCTGCTTTTCTTGGAAAAATGTAATGGAGTCTTTTATTTCAAGAAGAGTAGATGGGGCCTTGCTTTAATGTTTCATTCAAAAGACAGCACCTCTGCAGTGCAGCTGTCCCTCAATTTTTCAATAAATTTTGTGCTCAAGTCCTGGAGCTGAACGTAAACCCTAAAACTTTCAAACGCAGACAGGAGTGATACCAGTTGAGCAACAGAAGTATATAAAGTTAACAGACTTGACAGGGCTGGTTCTTTGAATACCGGATGTGCTACTAATGCAGATTGTACATTTTGCTTCCACCCTCCCAACTCAACATATTTCTTTTTGCAGAGTGGGCTGGAACACGTTGGTCATGCCTACACTTACATGGTGTATTCTTCACAGTTCAAGTTCAAAATGAATTGTTATTTTCACACTTATTTTCACTGACGGAAGATATCGATGATCAGCTAGAGTGTTTATGCAGCGCTGCATCATGAGTCCAGTAGTAGTCAACTTTTTTGTCTTTATGTTCATGATGCTCCCTTATTTTCTATATATTCCTTTTTCTCAGAGTGCTGCTGAACATAATGTACCTGATGGTAGAGACAATCCGTCAGGAAATGGACGAGGATAATGTGGAGTGGAGGGCGATGCGGGAGACCTTCAGAACAGACTTAGGTTTGGCAATATGTAATATAAGCATAATAAGATGAAACAAAAGTGAATGATGTTTTTGATGCATGATATTTCACTTTCTCACAGTTATTTGTTTCCACGTGTTCCCAATTCCACTTCGAGAGTAATGTAATATCCCATTGTATGATGGAAGAGAATTTTGTAATTTCTTTCGTTTCCCTTTACTCCCTCCCTCCCTCTCTGAGAACTGCCTATAGGATTGTTTGTACTTTTGTTAGCAGACCTAAATAATAAATATATCAAATTAACTTTGAATTCACTCTGCTCCTAGAAGGGTTCAAAATTGATAAGGAGATAGTGTTGAATAGACTGAAAGTATTTAAAGTTAACAAGATGCCAGGACCAAATTGATGCAACCAAGGATATTGAAAGAAGTGAGAATGGAAATTGCAGGGGCGCTGGCCATAATCTTACAGTTTTCTCAATACTTGGGAGGTGCCAGACAATTGCAAATGCTATGCCTTTGTTCAAGAAAGATTGTAAGGATAGCCCTACAATTACATGCCAGGTAATTTAACATTAGTGGTGAGAAACCACAACAAAAACAAAATCTCAACTGGTCTGATAGCATCTGTGGGGAGAGGATAAACTCAATATTTTGAGCCTAGATGACCCTTTAACTCAGCTAAGAGCAAAGAGAGTCAGCAGAGATTTATGCAGTTGGGGTGGGTGTCAGTAGTCATGTGGAAGAATGTGGGTTGATTAGGAAGAACCAGCATTGATTTCTAAAAGTGAAATCATGTTTAAGTAACTTGCTGGAGTTTTTTTGAGAAGGAAGCAAAGAAGTTTGAGTGAAGGCATTCAATACTGTGCCACACAACAGACTTGTGAGAAAAGTTACAGCTCATGGAATAAGAGGGACAGTCGTAGTGTGGTACAAAATTGGCTGAAGAATAAGAAGCAGAAAGTAATTGCCAATGGCTATTTTTCAGTCTGGAGGAAAGTTTGTAGTGGTGCTCCCCAGGGGCGTGCAGGTATAGCAGACAGTAAAGAAGGCAAACGGTATGTTGGTGTTCGTAGTAAGAGGATTTGATTAAAGGAATATGGATGTTTTACTGCAATTGTATAGAGCGTTGGTGAGGCCATGCCTGGAGTATTGTGTGCAGTTTTGGTGTCCTTATCTGTGGAAGGATGTCCTTGTATAGAGGGAGTACAGCGAAGGTCTACCAGGCTGATTCTTGGGATGGCAGGTCTGTCATATGAGGAGAGACTAAGTTGGTTTGGATTATGCTCACTGGAATTTGGAAGATTGAGAACGGATCTTATAGAAATTTATAAAATTCTGATAGGATTGGACAGGGCGTATTCAGAAAGAACATTCTCGATAGTGGGAGAACCCTGAACTACGGGTCATGGTTTGAGATAAGGGGTAAACCTTTCAAAACTGATGCGAGGAGAAATTTTTTTCATGCAGACTGGTGAATCTGTGGAATTCACTACCACAGAAAGTAGTTGAGACCAAAACGTTTGATTTCAAGAAGAAATTAGATACAAAGACAGAGAATGCTTGAAAATCTCAGCTGGTCTGATAGCATCTGTGGGGAGAGAATAAACTCAATGTTTTGAGTCTAGATGACCCTTTGACGCCGCTAAGAGCAAAGAGAATCTGTAGTGGTCCACTTTGGCAAGTCCAATGGGATGAAGGAGTACAATATCAAGGGTAGGACTCTTAGCAGTGTTGAGGAGCAGAAGGACCTTGGGGTCCGGGTCCATAGGACTCTTAAATCAGCCCCGCAGGTCGAGGATGTGGTCAGGAAAGCGTATGGTGTGCTAGCCTTCATTAGTTGAGGGATTGAGTTTAGGAGTCAGGAGGTAATGCTGCAGCTTTATAAGACCCTTGTCAGACCCCACTTGGAGTACTGCGCGCAGTTCTGGTCGCCTCACTACAAGAAGGATGTGGAAGCTATTGAGAGGGTGCAGAGGAGATTCACAAGGATGTTGTCTGGATTGGGTGGCATGCCTTATGAGGATAGGTTGAGGGAGGTAGGTCTTTTCTCCTTGGAGAGACAAGGGTTGAGAGGCGACCTGATGGAGGTTTATAAGATGTTGAGAGGGATAGATAAGGTGGATACTTGGAAGCTATTTCCCAGAGCTGAAATGGTCGCTGTGAGAGGACACAAGTTTAAGGTGCTGGGGAGCAGGTACAGAGGGGATGTCAGGGGTAAGTTTTTCACTCAGAGTGGTGAGTAAGTGGAATCGGCTGCCGTCGGTGGTGGTAGAGGCAAACTCGTTGGAGTCTTTTAAGAGACTTCTGATGAGCACGTGGGATTTAATGGGATTGAGAGTTGTAGATAGGCCTGGTAGGTATGGTTATGATCGGTGCAACTTGTGGGCCGAAGGGCCTGTGTGTGCTGTAGTGAAAAAAAAATCAGAGATTTATGCAGTTGGGGCGGGTGTAGGATGTGGAATTAAACAAAGGGAATGTAAATAAGGATACAGCATGTGGGGATGTTGGCATTGGACAGGGGAAGGCACAGTAAGTAATTTCACAACACTAGGTTAAAGTCCAACAGGTTTATTTGGTAGCGTGAGTTTTCGGAGCATTGCCCCTTCATCAGGTGAGTGGACTTCAATCTGGTGTTGTGAGACTACTTACGGAGGATACAGAAGGCTGAGAAGGTGCTAAGAGTGCCCATTAAGTCTTTAGAATGTGAGAATGGCAGAACAGTGGTACAGATTGTTAATGGGCTGCCTGAGGAATGTGGCAATTGCACTGAAAGGAGGGGTGGGAGGAGGAAGAAGTTAGATACATCTCTTGGGGCTGAAGCGATCAAGGGATATGGGGGGGTAGGGGAGATCAGGATATTGAATTTGGTGATCAGCCGTGATCATAATGATTGGCAGAACAGGCTCAAAGGGCCGAATGGCTTAGTCGTGCTTCTCGTTTCTACGATTCTACGAACACAACATCAAGCTTTCAAGTGATCTGGTTCTGTCTGAAGCTTGGTTAAGGATAGATTCAGGACATGGTGTGAGATGGGGAGAAGTTTGTTAGGTGTGTTCAGGAGGGTTTCCTGACACAGTGTGTGGATAAGCCTACAAGAGGAGAGGCTGTCCTTGATTTGATATTGGGAAATGAACCTGGACAGGTGTCAGATCTCAGTGGGAGAGCACTTTGGGGATAGTGATCATAACTCTATCTCCTTTTACATTAGCATTGGAGAGAGATAGGATCAGACAAGCTAGAAAAGTGTTTATTTGGAGTAAGGGGAATTATGAGGCTATCAGGCAGGAAGTTAGAGGCATTAATTGGGAAGAGGTTTTCTCAGAGAAACGTGCAGAAGAAATGTGGCAAATTTTCAAGGGGTATTTGCCTGGAGTTCTGCAGAGCGACGTTCCAATGAGACAGGGAAGTTACGGTAGGTTACAGGAACGTGGTGCACGAAAGCTGTAGTGAATTTCATCAAGAAGAAAAGAAAAGCTTAGAAAAGGTTCAGGGAGCTAGGTAATGTTAGAACTTAGACCATATGGCTAGTAGGAACGAGCTTAAGAAGGAAATTAGGAGAGCCAGAAGGGGTCATAAGAAGGCCTTGGCAGGCAAGATTAAGGAAAACCCCAAGGCATTCTACAGGTATATGAACAGCAAGAGGATAAGATGTGAAGGAATAGGAATGGGAAAATGAAATGTAGTCCTAAAGCCAGTATTGAGGGTCGCGAGGTACTGAGGAAGGTACCAAGGTCGTAGGAGTGTACAGGCAGACAGGATGGTGGGTTGAAGTGTATCTATTCAATGCAAGGAACATCAGGAATAAGGTAGGTGAATTTGGTGCGTGGATTGGTACTTGGGACTATGATATTGTGGCCATTACGGAGACATGGTTAGAACAGGGACAAGAATGGTTGTTGGCAGTTCTGGGGTATAGATGTTTCGGTAAGAGTAGGGAAGGCGCTAAAAGAGGTGGAGGAGTAGCATTGTTAATCAAGGACAGTTTAACAGCTGCTGAAAGGCATTTCGAGGGCAATCTGCCTACTGAGGTAATATGGGCTGAAGTTAGAAATAGGACAGGATCGGTCACGTTGTTAGGAGTTTTCTATAGGCCCCCAAATAGTAATAGAGATGTGGAGGAGGAAATGGCAAAGAAGATTATGGATAAGTATGAGGTCACATGGAGTTATCATGGGTGACTTTAACTTTCCAAATATTGATTGGAACCTTCATAGGTCGAATACATAGAACAGTACAGCACAAACAGGCCCTTCGGCCCACAAGTTGCGCCGATCACGTCTATACCTACTAAGCCATAGACCTATCTATAATCTCCAATCCCATTAGATCCCATATACTCATCCAGAAGTCTTTTAAAAGACCCCAGCGAGTTCGCCTCCACCACCACCACCGACGGCAGCCGATTCCATTCACTCACCACCCTCTGAGTGAAAAACTTACCCCTAACATCTCCTCTGTACTTGCTTCCCTGCACCTTCCCTGCACCTTAAATCTGTGTCCTCTCGTAGCGACCATTTCAGCCGGGGGAAATAGCCTCTGAGAATCCACCCTATCTATGCCTCTCAACATCTTATAAACCTCTATCAGGTCGCCTCTCAACCTTCGTCTCTCCAGGGAGAAGAGTCCCAGCTCCCTCAACCTATCTTCATAAGGCATGCCTCCCAATCCAGGCAACATCCTTGTAAATCTCCTCTGCACCCTTTCAATAGCTTCCACGTCCTTCCTATAGTGAGGCGACCAGAACTGCGCACAGTACTCCAAGTGGGGTCTGACAAGGGTCTTATAAAGAATAGTTTGGATGGGACATTTTTTGTCCCGTGTGTGCAGCAGAGTTTCCTGACACAATATGTGGATGAGCCGACAAGAGGTGGGACCACATTGGTCTTGGGACTGGGTAATGAACTGGGCCAAGTGTTAGATTTGTTTGTAAGAGAGCACTTTGGAGATAGTGACCACAATTCGGTATCCTTCATTATTGCAATGGAGAGGGATAGGGTCACACGACAGGGCAAGGTTTATAATTGGGGTAATTATGATGCGATTAGGGAGCATAGGATGGGAACAGAAACTGTCAGGTATGGGCACAAACGAAAAGTGGAGCTTTTTCAAGGAACAAATACAGCATGTCCTTGATAGGATGTCCCTGGCAGGCAGGGGGGAAATGGCCGAGTGAGGGAACCGTGGTTCACAGAGGAGGTTAAATGTCTTGTTAAGAGGAAAAAGGAAGCGTATTAAAGGATGAAAAAAAAGCAAGGTTCAGTTGGGTTACTTGAGTGTTACAAGGTGGCTAGGAATGAGTTAAAGGAAGGGCTTAGGAGAGCTAGGAGGGGACACGAGAAGTCCTTGGTGGGTCGGATAAAAGAAAACCCCGAGGCTTTTTACTCTTATGTGAGAAGTAAAAGAATGACCAGGGTGAGGTTAGGGCCAGTCAAGGATAGTAGTGGGAACTTGTGAATGGAGTCAGAAAAGATAGGTGAGGCGTTGAATGAATACTTTTCTTCAGTGTTTACTAAAGAGAGGGGCCATGTTTTTGAGGATGAGTGCATGATGCAGGCTGATAGGATGGAGGAGGTCAATGTTCTGAGGGAAGATGTATTAGCAACTTTGAAAAACCTGAGGGTGGATAAGTCCCCTGGGCTAGATGGGATGCATCCTAGGATACTTTGGGAGATAAAGGATAAGATTGCGGAGCCTTTAGCTTTGATCTTTGGGTCCTCACTGTCCACGGGGATAGTGCCAGAGGATAGGAGAGTGGTAAATGTTGTTCCTCCCTTCAAGAAAGGACATAGGAATGACCCTGGTAATTATAGGCCAGTTAGTCTTACTTCAGTAAGTTAATGGAAAGGGTCCTGAGAGATAGGATTTATGACCATTTGGAAAGATGCAGTTTAATCAGGGATAGTCAGCACAGTTTCATGAGGGGTAAGTCCTACCTATCAAATTTGATTGAATTCTTTGAGGAAGTAACTAAGTGTGTGGACGAAGGTAGAGTAGTTGATGTCGTAGACATGGATTTTAGTAAGGCGTTTGATAAGGTTCCCCATGGTAGGCTCATAAAGAAGATAAGGAGGTGTGGGATAGAGGGAAATTTGGCCGATTGGATAAGTAACTGGCTGTGTCATAGAAAAAAGTCTGACAACACCAGGTTTTAGTCCAACCTATTTATTTGATAATATACTCGCAAGCTTTCGGGGTTAGCCCCTTCGTCAGGTGAATGGAGAGTTCTGGCCTCAGACAGAGCATATAAAGAGGACATAGAAGACAGAGGGTGGTGGTGGAAGGAAAACTTTCAGACTGGAGGCCAGTTACCAGCGGTGTACCACAGGGATCAGTGCTGGGTCCCCTGCTATTTGTGATTTTTATCAATGACTTGGAAGAGGGGGCTGAAGGGCGGGTTAGTAGGTTTGCTGATGACACCAAGATTGGTCGAGTAGTGGATGAGATGGCAGGCTCTTGCAGGCTGCAAAGAGACATTGATAGGATGCAGAGCTGGGCTGAAAAGTGGCCAATGGAGTTTAACCCTAATAAATGTGAGGTGATTCATTTTGGTAGAACAAACTTGAATGGAGATTACAGGGTCAACAGCAGGAGGAACAGGAGAGATCTTGGGGTTCATATCCACAGATCTCTGAAGGTGCCACTCAAATGAATAGAGCCGTGAAGAAGGCTTATAGTGTGTTAGCGTTTATTAACAGGGGCATTGAGTTTAAGAGCCGTGGGGTAATGCTGCAACTATACCGGACGTTGGTGAGACCACATTTGGAATATTGTGTTCAGTTCTGGTCACCTCACTATAAGAAGGATGTGGGAGCATTGGAGAGGGTGCAGAGGCGATTTACCGGGATACTGCTTGGTTTGGAGGGAAGGTCTTATGAGGAAAGAACATAAGAAATAGGAGCAGGAGTAGGCCATCTAGTCCCTCGAGCCTGCCCCGCCATTCAGTAAGATCATGGCTGATCTGTCGTGGCTCAGTTCCACATTCCCGCCCTCTCCCCATAACTCTTAATCCCCTTGCCTATCAAAAACCTATCAACCCGCGTCTTAAAAATATTGAGCGAGGCAGCCTCCACCACTTCAACGGGCAGAGAATTCCAGAGATTCACCACCCTTTGAGCGAAGAAGTTCCTCCTCAACTCCGTTCTAAACCGTCCCCCCTTTATCCTGAGGCTGTGCCCTCTAGTCCTACTGTCCTTTCTGAGCGGGAAGAGCCTCTCCACCTCTATCTTATCCATCCCATTCAACATCTTATATGTCTCAATGAGATCTCCCCTCATTCTTCTAAACTCTAACGAGTACAAGCCTAGTTTATTCAGCCTCTCCTCATATTTCAACCCTCTCAACTCCGGAATCAGCCTAGTAAACCTCCTCTGCACTCCCTCCAAGGCCAAAATATCCTTGCGTAAGTGCGGCGACCAAAACTGCACACAGTACTCCAGCTGTGGCCTCACCAGTGCCCTATACAGCTGCAGCAAGACCTCCCTACTTTTATATTCAATCTCCCTCGCTATGAAGGCCAGCATCCCATTTGCCTTCCTGACCACCTGCTGCACCTGCAGGCTGGGTTTTTGCGACTCGTGCACAAAGACCCCAAGGTCCCTCTGCACCGTTGCATGCTGCAGTTTTTCGCCACATAAGTAATGTTCCTTCCTACCATTATTCCTACCAAAGTGGACAACCTCACATTTGCCAACATTAAATTACATTTGCCAGTTCCTGGCCCATTCGCCCAGCCTATCTAGATCCTTCTGCAGACTCTCCACACCCTCCGCACAATTTGCCGTTCCACCAATCTTGGTGTCATCAGCAAATTTCGACACCATACACTCGGTTCCCTCCTCCAGATCATCTGTATACATGGTGAATAGCTGAGGCCCCAGCACCGACCCCGGGGCATGCCACTAGTCACCAACCTCCAATCCGAATAGCACCCATTGACCCCCACTCTCTGCCTCCGATTTGACAGCCAATCCTCTATCCACGCTAACACCCTACCCCCAACTCCATGCCCCCCGACCTTCTGCAATAACCTCTTGTGAGGCACCTTGTCAAACGCCTTCTGAAAATCAAGAAAGACCACCTCCACCGGCTCTCCTCTATCCACCGCCCTAGACACATCCTCAAAGAACTCCAATAAATTTCTCAGACGCGGCTTCCCCTTAACGAAACCGTGCTGCGTCTGCTCTACCAAACAATTCTCCTCAAGATGCCTCGCTATTTTCTCCTTGATCACGGATTCTAACATTTTTCCTACAACAGACGTTAAACTAACCGGCTGAAAGATTGAGGGTGCTGGGGCTTTTCCCTTTGGAGTAGAGGAGGATGAGAGGTGACTTAATAGAGATTTATAAGATGATGAGACGGATAGATAGAGTGGAAGTTCAGAGACTATTTCCTCAGGTGAAAGTAGCTGTTACTAGGGGGCATAACTATAAGGTTCATGGTGGGAGATATAGGAGGGATGTACACGGTAGATTCTTCACTCAGAGAATGGTTGGGATGTGGAATACACTGCCTGCTGTGATAGTGGAGTCAGACACTTTCGGAACATTCAAGTGGTTATTGGATAGGCACGTGGAGCACACCAGAATGATAGGGAGTGGCATAACTTGATCTTGGGATTGGACATAGCTCGGCACAACATTGAGGGCCGAAGCGCCTGTACTGTGCTGTAATGTTCTATGTTCTATGACCTATCAGTGTGATGGTGGGGAAGTTTGTATAGAACCGGTAAAAATAGCAGAGGTACTCAGTGAATACTTTACTTCAGTATTCGCAGTGGAAAAGGATCTTGGTGGTTGTAGTGCAGACTTGCAGCGGACTGAAAAGCTTGAGCATGTAGACATTAAGAAAGAGGATGTGTTGGAGCTTTTGAAAAACATCAAATTAGATAAGTCGCCGGGACGGGATGGGATGTACCCAGGTTACTGTGGGAGGCAAGCGAAGAGATTGCTGAGCCTCTGGCGATGATCTTTGCATCATCAATGGAGACGGGAGAGGTTCTGGAGGATTGCAGATGTGGTTCCTTTATTCAAGAAAGGGAGAAGAGATTATTATCTCTTCTCCCTTTAATTATCGACCAGTGAGCCTAACCTTAGTGGTTGGTAAGTTGATGGAGAAGATCCTGAGAGGCAGGATTTATGAGCATTTGGAGAAGTATAATATTAAGAATAGTCAGCATGGTTTTCTCAAAGGCAGATCATGCCTTACGAGCCTCATTGAATTTTTTGAGGATGTGACTAAACAGAATGATGAAGGAAGAACAGAAGATGTAGTTTATATGGACTTCAGCAAGGCATTTGATAAGGTGCCCCATGCAAAGCTTATTGAAAAAGTGAGTGGACATGGGATCCAAGGGGACATTGCTTTGTGGATTCAGAACTGGCTTGCACATAGAAGGCAAGGAGTGGTTGTAGATGGGTCTTTTTCTGCATGAAGGTCAGTCACCAGTGGAGTGATGCAGGGATCTGTTCTGGGACTCTTGCTGTTTGTGATTTTTATAAATGACCTGGATGAGGAAGTGGAGGGATGGATTGGTAAGTTTGCTGAAGACACAAAGGTTGGAGGTGTTGTGGATAGTGCGGAGGGATGTCAGAAGTTGCAACGAGACATTGATAGGATGCAAGACTGGGCAGAGAAGTGGCAGATGGACTTCAACCCAGATAAGTGTGTGGTGATTCATTTTGGCAGGTCAAATAGGATGACAGAATATAATATTAAGGGTAAAACTCTTGGCAGTGTGGAACATCAGAAGGAACTTGGGTCCGGGTTCATAGGACGCTCAAAGCAGCTTCGCAGGTAGGGGCTGTGGTTAAGAAGGCGTATGGTGTACTGGCATTCATCGATCGAGAAATTGGATTTGAGTCGGGAGATAATGTTGCAGCTGTATAAGACCCTGGTCAGATCCCACTTGGGGAACTGTGCTCAGTTCTGGTAGCCTCATTACAGAAAGGATGTGAAAGCCATAGAAAGGGTGCAGAGGAAATTTACAGGGATGTTGCCTGGATTGGGTGGCATGCCTTATGAGGAGAGGTTGAGAGAGCTTGGTTTTTTTCTCCTTGGAGAAACGAAGGCTGAGGGGTGACCTGATAGAGGTGTATAAGATGTTGAGAGGTATTGATCGAGTGGATTCTCAGAGGCATTTTCCCAGGGCTGAAATGGTTGCCACGAGAGGACACAGGTTTAGGGTGCTGGGGAGTAGGTACAGAGGAGATGTCTTGGGTAAGTTTTTCACTCTGAGGCTGGTGGGTGCTTGGAATTGGCTGCTGGCAGTGGTGGTGGAGGCAGATTCGATAGGGTCTTTTAAGAGACTTTTGGGCAAGTACGTGGAACTTAGTAAGATTGAGGGTTATAGATAAGCCTAGTATGTAGAGACATGTTCGCGAACTTGTGGGCCGAAGGGCTTGTTTGTGCTGTAGTTTTTCGATGTTTCTATTTGTGGCCTAAGTCAAAAATAAAATAGAAGTATGTCACGCCTCAGAAATTATAGCTCATCCAAACCAGAATTTTTGGCAAAGTCATCATAGGTGCCAAGTGATGATGGATCATGTAGAAACTGTCCTCAAAGTCACCCTAATCTTCTGCACTGATGTTGTGAAATCATTAAACCATTGAATTTGGGGAAAGCTGGAAATTGTTTTGCTTGCAGGAAGTTCCACAAGTTGCAGTTGGATGAATCAATAGTTAATCTATTTCTTGCTATTGCTAAGGGAGGAATATTGCCGAGGATGTTGGGGGAAATTCATGCTGTTCTTCACTTAAATGGGATGATTAAACTGAACTTGTGGAACATTGAAAACCTATGTGAAGGACAAAGCAGCATTTCTTTGGTGTTGTAATGAAGTGTCAGCCTAGACTATGTGCTCCAATGGTAACCAACAATCTTCTATCTCAGAAATTGCATGGATCAAATGGCCTCATTTTAATAATGCATTTTCCACATACCTTTTTGTTTCTAAAGAAGTCTGATCTCCACCCGCTTCCAACCTACCTGTCTCTTTAAGTAAAAATTCCCTAAAATATTTGTCTACTTGCATGTACTATACGTACCCTTTCTTTTTTCCCTTAGGTGTATCCCTGTACAACAATGAACCATTTTCAGTCATGCTGTTTGGGATGGTGACCAAGTTCTGTAGTGGCCATGCTCCTCATTTCCCCATGAAGAAAGTCCTCTTGCTGCTTTGGAAAACTGTCTTGGTGAGTTTCAATGAAACGAGAAAATCATTTGCATTACAAGTATTCATTGATTAAAGAAGTTAATTTACCATCTATATTTTAAAAGTAAAAATTACCAACTTTAGTTGTAGTTTAGACAAGAGGGAAAGTCTGTTGTGTGGAGTCAGACGTTCTGGCTTTAATCCATAGTTTGCTTTGAGCCAGTTTCCTCAACTGGCAAGGGTATTAACATTTGTCGTAGATCCTGAACGGCAGTGGAAGAATATTAATGATTTTTGTTCCTGATTGCTGTCTAGTGATTCCTACTGAAAATTGATAGGTGTGTGCTAGACTGGAAGCATCTGTGTTACCCTCAAAGGTTGAGCGTTCTGTTTTGGCACATGCGTGAGGAATGATCACTTGAAGCAAGTTTCAAAGCCATGCCAGTGATTGTTGATCTGATATTAACATTCATAGATGTTTAAAATGCTCCAAAGTCTGAACTGTATGTGAGAGTTCACTTTGCTCGTGCTTAAAATTCCTGAGTCGGAAAGTATTGGCACAAGTTTCTGTTTGCATTTAAGTGTAACGGTAATGTTCAGGTGAGATCCTTAAGTTTATAAGTTTTATTGGCTCTTTAATAGCTGTCACTGGGAGGCTTTGAAGACTTGCAGATTCTTAAAGTAAAGAAACGTGAGGCACTTGGGCTGCCGCCACTTCCAGAAGACAGCATCAAAGTGATCCGTAACATGAGAGCTGCCTCACCACCAGCATCTGCCTCTGACCTCATAGAGCAGCAGCAGAAAAGGGCTCGCAGAGAACACAAGGTAAAGAGTGACTTGTCTTCACCACATCAGTCACTGGTCCCTGATGATGTGGCCATACCTATATTGACATCAGCTCTTGAAGATGCACTCCATTAGCTGATTTGCAACTAGATAGCTTTGTTATGATACAAAGAACAGAACAGTACAGGAATAGGTCCTATGGCCCTCTAAGCCGGCGCCGATCATGAAGCCTGCCTAGATTAAAATCGTACGTGCTTACGGAGTCAATTCCCATCCTATTCATGTATTCGTCTAGATGCCCCTTAAATGCTATTATCGTATTTGCTCCCACCACCTCCCCAGGTAGCGAGTTCCAGACATTCACCACCCTCCGTGTTTAAAAAAAATTTGCCTCGCACATCTCCTCTAAATTTTTCCCCATGCACCTTAAACCTATGTCCCCTAGTACTTGACTTTTCTACCTGAGGAAAGAGCACCTGACTATCCACTCTGTCCATTCTTGTAGACCTCTATCAGGTCTCTGCTCAACCTCTGTTGTGCCACAGAACAAACTGAGTTTATCCAACCTCTCCTCGTAGCTAATATTTCCCAGAACAGGCAACGTCCTGGTAAACCTCTTCTGTACCTTCTCCAAAGCTTCCATGTCCTTCTGGTAGTGTGGTGACCAAAACTGTACACATTATTCCAAATGAGGCCTAACTAAGCTTCTGTACAGCTGCAGCATGACCTGCCAATTTTTATATTCAATTTCCCTGACTGATGAAGGCAAGCATACCGTATGCCGCCATGACTAATTTTTCCACCTGCATTGCCACTTTCAGTGATTGGTGGACCTGTATGACCAGATCTCTCTGCCTGTCAGTACTCCTAAGGGTTCTACCGTCTATTGTATAATTCCTACACGCATTAGATCTTCCAAAATGCATTTCTTCACGTTTGTCTGGATTAGACGCCATCTGCCAGTTCTCTGCCATGTCTTCAATCTTCCTGTATCCTCTGACAATCCTCTTCACTATCTGCAACTCCACCAATTTTTGTGTCATCTGCAAACTTACTAATCAGACATTTTCCTCTAAATCATTTACATATACCATGAACAACAAAGGACTCAGAATTGATTGCTGTGGTAAAACATTTACACAGCCATCTCAGTGTTTTCAAATTGTAATTTTTTTTTAGAAGAAATCTTCTAAAGAAATCCAATTCCATTGTTTCCGTACAGTTTCTGCTCTTAGCATTGAGAAAGTGTTCTGATGTTCCTTCTCTTGGATCTACAGTGTCCTTGCTAGTCACCCCAGACCCTCTGATTAGAAAGGAATAATAGAGGGTTGGCTATGAAAGAAAGTTCATTACAATCATATGAACCTAGTCAAAAATAAAAGAAAGGAAAAAGGAAAGCGTACATAAGGTTCAGAGAGCTAGGAGATGTTAGGGATCTAGGGGAGTATATGGCCTGTAGGAAGGAACTTAAGAAGGAAATTACGAAAGCCAGAAGGGGTCATGAGAAGGCCTTGGCAGGTAAGATTAAGGAGAGCCCTAAGGCGTTCTACAAATATGTGAAGAGTAAAAGAATGAGATGTGAAGGAATAGGACTTATAAAACGTGAAGGTGGGAAAGTTTGTACAGAACCGGTAGAAATAGCAGAGGTGCTTAATGAATACTTTACCTCGGTATTCACGGTAGAAAAAGATCTGGGTTGTTGTACTGCAGGCCTGCGGCGGACTGAAAAGATTGAGCATGTGGACATTAAGAAAGAGGATATGTTAGAAATTTTGAATAGCATCAAGATAGATAAGTCGCCGGGACCGGATGGAATGTACCCCAGGTTACTGTGGGAGGCGAGGCAAGAGATTGCAGAGCCTCTTGCGATGATCTTTGCATCGTCGATGGAGACGGGAGCAGTTCTGGAGGATTGGAGGATTGCGGATGTGGTTCCTATATTCAAGAAAGGGAATAGGGACAGCCCAGGAAATTACCAACCGGTGAGTCTTACCTCAGTGGTTGGTAAATTGATGGAGAAGATTCTGAGGGACAGGATTTATGCACATTTAGAGAAGTTTAGTATGCTCAAAAGTAGTCAGCACGGCTTTTGTCAAAGGCAGATCGTGCCTTACAAGCCAGGTTGAGTTCTTTGAAAATGTGACTAAACACATTGACAAAGGAAGAACGGTAGATGTGGTTTATATGGACTTCAGCAAGGCATTTGATAAGGTGCCCCATGCAAGACTTCTTGAGAAAGTGAGAGGGCATGGGATCCAAGGGGCTGTTGCCTTGTGGATCCAGAACTGGCTTGCCTGCAGAAGGCAGAGAGTGGTTGTAGATGGGTCTTTTTCTGCATGGAGGTCGGTCACCAGTGGAGTGCCCCAGGGTTCTGTTCTGGGATTCTTGCTGTTTGTAATTTTCATAAATGACCTGGATGAGGAAGTGGAGGGATGGGTTGGTAAGTTTGCTGATGACACGAAGGTTGGTGGTGGTGTTGTGGATAGTCTGGAGGAATGTCAGAAGTTGCAGCGTGACATAGACAGGCTACAAGGCTGGGCGGAGAAGTGGCAGATGGACTTCAACCCAGATAAATGTGTAGTGGCCCATTTTGGCAGATCAAATGGGATGAAGGAGTATAATATCAAGGGTAAGACCTTAGCAGTGTAGAGGATCAGAAGGACCTTGGGGTCCAGGCCCATAGGACTCTTAAATCGGCCTTGCAGGTAGAGGATGTGGTTAAGAAGGCATATGGTGTACTGGCCTTTATCAGTCGAGGGATTGAGTTTAGGAGTCGGGAGATAATGTTGCAGCTTTTAAGACCCTAGTCAGACCCCTGTTGGAGTACTGTGCTCAGTTCTGTTCGCCTCATTACAGGAGGGATGTGGAAGCTATTGAGAGGGTGCAGAGGAGATTTACAAGGATGTTGCCTGGATTGGGTGGCATGCCTTATGAGGATAGGTTGAGGGAGCTCGGTCTTTTCTCCTTGAAGAGACGAAGGATGAGAGGTGATCTGATAGAAGTGTATAAGAGGTATAGATCGGGTGGATTCTCAGAGGCTTTTTCCCAGGGCTGAAATGGTTGCTACGAGAGGACACAGGTTTAAGGTGTTGGGGAGTAGGTACAAAAGAGATATCAGGGATAAGTTTTTCACTGAGAGGGTGGTGGGTGAGTGGAATCGGCTGCCGTCGGTGGTGGTGGAGGCCAATTCGTTAGGGTCTTTTAAGAGACTTCTGGATGATTAGGACTTATAAGATTGAGGGTTATAGGTAAGCCTAGTAGGTAGGGATATCATCGGCGCAACTTGTGGGCCGAAGCGCCTGTTTGTGCCGTAGTTTTCTATGTTCTATAGGATTATGTCGAATATATGGCACAGAAGCAGGCCGTTGGACCCAACCAAGTTATGCTTATGTTTATGCTCCACTTGTGCCCTCTCATATAAATCTACCATTGTAACCGTTTATTCCCTTCTCCCTCAATTCTTGCCTGGCAGAGTTCATCTCTATTAATGCTATTCCAGTTATTTCAACCATATGTATCTTTCCTCTCCCCCCCCACCCCAACCTCATTTTTCCTGATCTTGTCTTTTACAATGTTGAGGTTTCCAGTTTTGGATAGCAGCATGTCCTGGATGTTGGGCAGGACTCTGCCCTGTGCTATGGTGAGTCCATCCAGCAGCTTGTTGAGCACCCCATGGTTGCAGGTGGCAAACTGAAGGTCATGGGGAATGATGCAGGCCATCATGTCCTGGACTACATTGCCGGGCATTTCCAGATCTCGTTTGGCTCGAATAGGATAGCTGGGGGCTCTGGTCTCGATGTGCTTGGGAAGCTGATTATTGTGTACTGTGTAGTAGTTGATGGTTGCAGCCAAGGGGAACTAGAGACCTGGCCTAGAGGAATGGGCTTTGGCTAGATCAGGCCCCAGCCAGCGGGGCCGCTGCTATGGGCTTCATGCTCTCTCTGTTCTGTGACTGTTCCCTGGGACTGAGGCTCATTAGATACTAGCTTCAAGACCTGGGAGTCCGTTTTAACTGTGATTGGGCTTGGCTTTAACTGGGGTGGGCTTTCGCCTTGGGAGCAGCCAACACCCGTGGGCAGCATCTCAGTGTCTCCTTCCCACCCTGTGCTGCAGCAATGTTTTATGATTCTATTTTGTTAGATTTAATAACTTAGTACTTGGAATTACAATCGCTGACGAGGTGTTATAAACCAGAGTCCCTAGTGGTACAGTGGTTAACACTGCTGCCTCCCAGTGCTAGGGATCTGGGTTTGATTCTGGCCTCAAGTGACTGTGGGGTTTGCACTTTCTCCTCATGTTCATGTCAGTTTCCTATGGGTGCTCGGATTTCCTCCCACCCTTCAAAAATGTGCGGGTTAGGTTGATTCGCTATGCTAAATTGCCTCTTAGTGTCAGGATGGTTAGCAGGGTAAATATTTGTGGTTGTGGGGATAGGGCCTGGGTAGGACTGCAGGTGCAGGCTCAATAGGCGAATGGCTTCCTTCTGCATTGCTGTGATTCTAAGTTTCTATGATTTGCAAGGGTGTTACTTATCCTGCACAGTGAGGAAGCAAGTCATCTGAGTTGAGTGAAGCTCAGTTAACTTATTATTGAACTTCTTGATTAGATGACAACATTGAATCTCATTCCTTACATTAAACTTGTTTTGTAGATTTATACCTATGCTTGAGTCTTTGGCCTTCAATAATTGGAATCTGGGATGAATCATCTGATCTTAGCTTATTAGTGTAAGTTGCTAGTAGTGCTTTGAATTCAAAGATGAGAGAAATTCCCAAGGAACTAAATTCCTCATGTGGAAATGGAAAAGTGGCCCTCAAGAAAATATCACAGTCCTCAAACATATTTTGACCTCTGTTGCCTAATTGCCCCTTAAGTATATCTACACCATTCACTTCAACCAACCAGATACTATGGCTACAAGGGCAGGTCAGAAGCTGGGACTTCAGAGGTGCATAACTCCTGTCTGGACTCCCCAAAGCTTGTACACTATCTACAAGAACACAAGAAAGAGGAACCCATGGCCCATTCAGCCTGTTCCACTATTCAGTATAATCTCGGGCTTCAATTCCACTTCTTATCTCTTCCCCATATCGCCTGCTTCCCTGAGAGACCAAAAATCTGTCTCCCCACCCTAAACTGTATTCAGTATTGGCACATCTACAACCTTTTGTGGCAACAAATTGCAAAGATTCATAACTGAGCGAAGTAATTTCCCCAAGGCACAAGTCAGGAATGTGGGCATCACTACAGCAGTTCCTGGGTAGTGTCCTAGGCCCAACCACCTTCAGCCGCTACATCAATAATCTTCCTTCTGTCATAAGGTCAAACGTGGGAATGTTCACTGATGAATGCACAATGTTCAGCACCATTTGCGACAACTCAGATACTGAAACAGTCCATGTCCAAATGCAGCAAGACCTGGACAATATCCTTGCTAAGGTGACGTTTGCCTCACAAATAACAGTCCATGATCATCTCCAACAAGAGTGAATCTAACCATCAATTTTGACATTCAGTGGCATTGCCATCACTGAACAATATCAACCGACTAAAGAACAGTTTCTTTCCTGTGCCATCAGACTTTTCAAGGACCTATCATTTATTAAGCTGATCTTTCTCTTCATCTTGCCTATAACTGCGACACTATCATCTACCTACCTTTTCCTTCTCTGCTGTGTACTCTATGAATGGTATGTTTTGTCTCAATAGTGCTCAAGAAACAATACTTTTCTCTGTATATGTGACAATAATAAATCAAATCACTATCACCATTTTGAGGGTTAACATTGACCTCAGACTCAACCGGACTAGCTATATAAAGGATGTGGCTGCTACATCATATCAGAGGCTAGGAATCCTGCAGCAAGTAACTCACCTGCTAACTCTCCAGTTGCCTGGATGAATGCAGTTCGAACAGCACTCGAGAAGCTCAATACCGTCTAGGACAAGCAACCTGCTTGTTTGACGCTACATCCACAAACATTCACTCCCTCCACCACCAGTGTACACTGGACGCAATGTGTACCATCTACAAGATGCACTGCAGGAACTCACCAGGACTGCAGTAGCTGCGCTGTGGGTGTACTGACGCCTCAGGGGCTACAGCAGTTCAAGGAAGTGGTTCAGTATCTCTATGCAATTAGGGATTTGCATAAGTTTTGAACTAGCTAGTCAAACCCCATCCTATCACATCCCATGAAAGAAAAGAAACACATTCTGTTGTATTGAGTTCCAGATTCTTACCACTCTTTGGATGAAGAGGTTTCTTCTGAATTCGCTGTTGGGATTTTTGATGACCGTCTTGCTTCCCCATAAAAGGAAGCATTATTTCTTGAGGGTCAATTGAGCCACAGTTAACACCAAATGTCATATGTAAAATTATTAAGGTTTGTGACAATACTGTGCCTTTAAGAAATGTATTTGTGTCATGCTTCTTGTGAGGGGTCTGTTTTATACTTCAGCTCTGATTACAATTGACAGCCCACATGCGGAGTATGCAGAAAAGTAATTGCTCCTAATTATTGGGATGTTTGTTGTTATTTTTGGGGTTGTCTCCTGGGATTTCAGAGTAGGGGTTAATTAGTTTGAGTGATAGGAGAAAGTCATGTGAATGGACCGAGCCAGGCTTACCGAGAGACAAGTAGGCAGTTGTCTGGTGGGGGTCTGCAGAAGGCAAGAGGTGTTTTCTCCCCTCTTTCTCTGGAGTTCCTCTGGATCAAAACAACTCTTTCTCTGGACACTGCTGTCTGAGAGTCAGAAGACTCTCTATCTCTGTACCGCTGTCCAGAGGTGTTAAAAGACAAGAGAGGGAACTCATGTATACCTCTGTGCTTTGCTAACTGATTCTGAAGAGGAGTTATGATCAAACTGTATTGTTAAATGAAGTTTGTTTTAATAAAAATTTCTTAGTGAGTCAATAGAATCACACCTGGAGTGAAATACCTTATGCTTACACTGATAGAAACATAGAAACTAGAAGCAGGAGTAGGCCATGCAGCCCTTCAAGCCTGCTCCGCCAATCATCAAATTCAATACCCTGATTCCGCACCCCCCCTCCCGCACTCCCCAATCCCTTGATCCCTTTAGCCCCCGGAGCTAATTTCTTCTTGAAATCGGACAACATTTTGGTCTCAACTATCTTCAGTAGTGTTGAATTCCACACATTCACCACCCTCGAGATGAAGAAATTTATTTTCACCTCAGTTCTAAAAATTTTACCCCTTTATCCTCAAACAATGACCCCAAGTTCTGAACTTCCCCACCATTGGGAACATTCTTTCTGAATCTACCCTGTCTAACTCTGATTAAACCACTGCCTTCCAAATGTTGAGTTATGAAATCCTTGATAATGGACTTTAGCAACTTCCCCAATACCGATGACGTTAGGCTCGCTGGTTTATAGTTCCCTGTTTTCTACTTCCCTTTTTGAATAATGGGCTTATATTAGCTACCCTCCAATCTGTCGGAACTATCCCAGAGTCCAAAGCATTTTGGAAAATAACCACCAATGCATCTACTATTTCCAGGGCCACTTCCTTAAATACTCTGGGATGAAGATTATCAAGACCTGGAGATTAATCCGCCTTAGATCCCATAAATTTCCTGAAAACCATTTCTCTATAAAGTTAATTTATTTCAGCTCCTCATTAAAACATGTTTCTCTCAGCACTTCTGGCACATTATTCATGTCTTCTTTTGTTAAGGACAGAAACAAAATACAAATTTAATTCCTCAGCCATTTCTCTGTTTGTTTATGAGCTTTCTCATTTCTGACTGTAAGGGGTTTAAATTTGTTTTTGTCAATCTTTTTCTCTTTACAAACTTTACAGTCAGTTTTTAAGTTCCCTGCTAGCTTACTTTCATACTCCATTTTTCCCTTCTTATTCAATCCCTTGGTCTTCCTTTGCTAAATTTTAAACTGCATCCAATCCTGAGGCCTATTACTTTTTCTTGCCAATTTCTATGCTTTTTGCTTGAATCTAATATTATCTCTATATTTCCCTTGTAAGCCATGGTGTGGCCACAATTCCCTTTCCGCTCTTGCGCCAAACAGGAACAAACACTGAATAACCCTCAATGTTTATTTCACATTCTTGGTCACCATGGAGCCATGTCTCCGTAATGCCAACTATATCGCACCCCTTTACATCTATCTCTGTAATTAAATAACCCATTTTGTTTCAAATGTTCTGAGCACTCGCATACAAAACCTTAAGGCAGGCACTTTTAATGTTTCTTCTCCCTTTCCTACTATTTTTCATTCAGTCCTAACCTGATCCTGGCCCTTGATTTCTCTGCCTCTCACTTTCCTTATTCTCCTTACTGTCTTTGCCTCTTTTTCTTAATTTCCCCCACTCTGAGTCCTTGCAAAGGTTCCTGTCTCCCTGCCATATTAGTTTAAACCCTCCCCAACCACTCTAGCAGGTATCCCCTAAGGCCATCAGACCTGATCCTGCCCAGGTGTGACCCATCCGGTTTGTACAGGTCCCAGCTCCTCCAGGACTGGTCCCAATGCCCCAGGAATCTGAAGCCATCCCCCTCACGCCATCTTTTCGGCCACACATTCATCCTGTGTATCCTGCTGTTACAGGTAGCACAGTCTCTTTTATGGTCACAGAAACGCTTGTCTGTTCTCCTTACAATTGTATCCCCTATAACTATTGAATTCCCACATTTTTAACCCTCCCCTCTTCAGTAGAACCAACCATGGCGCCAAAATCAAAATCAGTCGAGGCTAACTTCATAATATACTTTGGAGTTTCCCATGTAGTCGCTGACAGGTTCAGATATCTGGAAATGGAATTTGCAAAGGCATGAAAGCTGATAAGGGAAGTCATGTGAAAAAGACGAAAGTGATGGAATAAGTTTCCAGAAAAGTGGAGTGTAAGTTTGAGGTAATTGAATATTTTTGGTTTAAATGAATCGAGGGCTTAAACTGATTGCTTGGTAATAATGTCTTCCTGATCATAAAATTTATTTTGTTCTTATATTTCCCAAACAGGCACTCATGAAACAAGATAATTTGGATGCTTACAATGAGAAAGATCCATACAAAACAGATGATCCCCGTGAGGATGATGACGAGAACGACGATAACGATAACTCTATTGAGGCAGAGCCATTTTCTTTGGAAAGGGAAGAGGTTTTACCACCACCAATCCCACATCCAACCACTGAACGATTATCACTCCCAAAAGGACTGCCTTGGGCACCAAAAGTAAGGTGAGGAATTTTGTCTAATTATTTGTTTGTGGTTCTGTCCAGACTGTCACATCATTGTGGTAGACAATTCCACAGGTTCACCATCCTACAGGTGAAGACGTTTCTCCTCACCCAAATGGCCTACCCCGCATCATAGAACTGTGACCCCTTGTTCCAGCCCCATCTCCAGATAGAAAAGACATCTCTGTATTCAGACAGACAAACGTACCAAAATTTGATATGTTTCAATGAGATCCCCTTCCATTCTTCTAAGTTCCAATGTATATAGGCCCAGTTTACCCAGCCCCTCGTCATATGCAATCAAAGAAAAGTACAGTACAGGAATAAGCCCTTCGGCTGTCCAAGCCTGTGCCAATTATGATGTCCTAACTAAACTTAAAAAAAAAACCTCTGCCCTTACTCGGACTATATCCCTCTATTCCTTCCCTATTCATGTACCCGTTCGTGTCCCAGGTCGGAGGTGTTGATCACGAGGGGTCACAGGCTCAAGGTGAGAGGGGCGAGGTGTAACTCCGATATCAGAAGGGCGTTTTTTACGCAGAGGGTGGTGGGGGCCTGGAATGCGCTGCCAGGTAGGGTGGTGGAAGCAGACATGCTGGCGTTGTTTAAGAATTACCTGATTAGACACATGAGCAGCCTGGGAATGGAGGGATACAAACGAATGGTCTAGTTGAACCAGTGCACGGCACAAGCTTGGAGGGCCCAAGGGCCTGTTTCCTGTGCTGTACTGTTCTTTGTTCATTGTTCGTTCTGGTGCCTCTTAAATATTGCTAATGTGCCTCTGCTTCCACCACTACCTTTGGCACCATGTTCCAGGCATCCACCACTCTCTGCATGGAAAACTTGCCCCACACATCTCCCTTGAACTTCCCCCCCCCCTCACCTTGAACCTGTCCTCCCTTGTATATGCATTTCCACCCTGGGAAAAAGCATCTGACTATCCATCCTGTCTATGCCCCTCATAATTTTGTAGACCTCTATCCATTTTTCCAATGAAAACAATCCTAGTATATTCAGCCTTCGGGTAAGCACTTGTGACACTTGTGCACATGTGGTCAGCCTGGGCACCGGAAGTGTTCCTGACATTCCAGATCGCACAAGAGAGCGTTCCACATGGTTGGCCTGCCTGCCATGACTTGCCCTTAAATTGCTTCCTTTACTTTTACTTCCTTTAGTTTGACGTGTACTAAGAACAATAGAAATATCCTACCAGATCCTACTTAGCAATGCTTCTCCTCTTCTTGAGGAAAGGTAGAAAGTGAAGACATCATCTCACTCCCTTCTCCCTCAACTCCCTCAGTGACCAAACTCCAGTTTTTGGGGGAAGGGGAACCAGTGCTGATTTGCCAGTTTGATTGTCACCAGGTTTCTCAGCAATGAAATGAGTCTCCTCCAAGTCTCAGTATGTTCTCGTTGATATGAACTATGGAGCAAATCAGTGGATTGTGGTCCTGAGCACAAATGCTGTCTGCTCATCTTTTTCCTTCAGACTAGTGCAGCATAAAGCTGCCTGGAATAGTGAAGATGATGCAGGAGCAAAGCAATTTCTCCTCAATTTTGTTTCATTGTGCACAGCCTTTTCATTTAAATTTGCAAGAGTTCTATTCTTTCTGCCTAGCTCCACACATATTTTAAAGGAGGCAATTTATGTTTCATCTTGCTGTGCAGCCGCACAAATGAAGCTTACAGGGAACATTGAAATTATATTATAAAATGATAATGAACATTTGTATATATTTATCAAATTGGGAACAGTAATGGATTTAATTTTTGATCGCTGACATGTCCAGCAGAGTCTTGAATCATTTAATTTCGTAATGTTAGCTCTTAGCATCCTTCTGTTAACATGGAACATAGAACATTACAGCGCAGAACAGGCCCTTCGGCCCACGATGTTGCGCCGACCAGTTAAAAAACAATGACCCTCTAACCTAAACCAATCCCTTTCCATCCATAAACCTATCCACGGATCTCTTAAACGCCCCCGAACTAGGTGCATTTACAACTGCAGCAGGCAGGGCATTCCAATCCCTCACCACCCTCTGGGTAAAGAACCTACCCCTGACATCCGTCCTATAACTACCCCCCCTTAATTTAAAGCCATGCCCCCTCGTGCTAGCTTTCTCCATCCGAGGAAAAAGGCTATCACTGTCCACCCTATCTAAACCTCTAATCATCTTATATGTTTCAATAAGATCCCCTCTTAGCCGCCTTCTTTCTAGCGAAAACAACCCCAAATCCCTCAGTCTCTCCTCATAGGACCTCCCCTCCATACCAGGCAACATCCTGGTAAACCACCTCTGCACCCTCTCCAAAGCCTCCACATCCTTCCTGTAATGTGGGGACCAGAACTGCACACAATACTCCAAGTGCGGCCGCGCCAGAGTTGTGTACAGTTGCAACATGACGCTGCGACTCCTAAATTCAATCCCCCTACCAATAAACGCCAAGACACCGTATGCCTTCTTAACAACCTTATCTACTTGATTCCCAACTTTCAGGGATCTATGTACACATACACCTAGATCCCTCTGTTCATCCACACTATTCAGAGTCCTCCCATTAGCCCTATACTCGACACATCTGTTATTTCTGTTAGTTCTGTTTCCCCTGTGATGACTTTGAACTTTTGTCCTCGCAGAGAAAAAGACATTGAAATGTTTTTGGAATCTAGCCGGAGTAAGTTCATCGGCTATACTTTAGGAAAGTGAGTATCTTGTTCTGTTGTCCGATTATTAAACATTCTTTTTGATTTTCGATTTTTGTGGCATAAAAATGTATTTTAGCTCATACCTAATGAAATAAATTGTGGTGGTTACATTGCAATGACTTGGCACATGTCCCCAAGACCCACTTATTTCTGATAGTGTTCCTAGAGAGCTGCATCACTGCCCAAGTGTTCAGGCTTTCTACTCTTAACTGTACACACCTGTATATAGAATGCGTTTTTATCAAAAATCGTCTTGCAATTTTTAAATGTCTTGTACTCATGCAGGTGAGAAATGATATCTAACGTAACTACATTCCATTTCATGCATCTGGCATTAGCATGCAACACTCAAGTCAGAGATATATAATTAGAAACAAAATAGTTCTTTCTATCCGTCCCAAAACTGCCTAACCCTCACCCCAGCCTATAGAAAAAAAAACCCGTAGTGTTGATGTGCCATTCACATCAATCCTTCTTGGACATTGTAGAAGGAAGGACATTGGTTGCCTGACAGATATATGCTGAGGAACTCGACAGATCAGTAACACCATCTTTTACTGCTCACTCAGAAACAATCTGGTTTCCACCTTCCATTACAGGGCTCAGTTTGAATAGTTGAGAGACTACTGTGGATAATGTAAACAGAAAATGCTGGAAAACAGCTGAGGTGGTTAGGAGTGTAGAGAAACCTACTGTTATTGTTACAGATCTGTGACTTTTCATCAGAACTGGGAAAAGTTAGGAATTTTTAAAAAAAATATTTTTATTGAGCATTTTCAATGTTATTATTTAGCATAAGGTGCAACAAATCCGCCCCAAAAATACGGATCACCATTCATTATGATCACGGCTGATCATCAAATTCAATATCCTAATCCCCTTCCATTTTCCTTTAGCCCCAAGGAAAGGGGCAGTGGTCAACTCTGCTGTCTCTCAAAATCACGATTATCATCACAAAAGAAGTAGTGTTGGGCAAGTTAATGGGGCTAAAGGTAGACAAGTCTCCTGGTGCTGATGGAATGCATCCCAGGTTACAAAAAGAGATGGCGGGAGTAAAACCAAATGCACTAGTGGTAATTTACCAAAATTCGCTGGACTCTGGGGTGGTTCCTGCAGATTGGAAAACAGCAAATGTGATGCCACTGTTTAAAAAGGAGGTAGACAAAAGGCAGGTAACTATAGGCAAGCTAGCTTAACTTCTGTAGTGGGGAAAATGCTTGAATCTATCATCAAGGAAGAAATAGTGAGACATGTGGATATAAATTGTCCCATTGGTAAGACGCAGCATGGGTTCATGAAGGGCAGGTCTTGTTTGACTAATTTGGTGAAATTCTTTGAGAACATTCCATGTGCAGTGGACAGTGGGGAACCTGTGGATGTGGTGTATCTGGATTTCCAGAAGGCATTTGACAAGGTGCCGCTCCAAAGATTGCTACGCAAGATAAAGGTGCGCAGTGTCACGGGTAATGTATTAGCATGGATAGAGGATTGGTTAACTAACAGAAAGCAAAGAGTGGGGGCAAATGGGTGTTTTCTGGTTGGCAATCAGTGACTAGTGGTGTGCCTCAGGGATCAGTGTTGGGATCACAATTGTTTACAACTTACATAGATGATTTGGAGTTGGGGACCAAGTATACTGTGTCAAAATTTGCAGATGACACTAAGACGGGTGGAGGAGCAAAGTGTGCAGAGGACACTGAAAAGCTGCAAAGGGATTTAGACAATCTAAGTGAGTGGGAGAGCGTTTGGCAAATGGGGTACAATGTTGGTAAATGTGAGGTCATTCATTTTGGTAGGGATAACAGCAAAATGGACTATTACTTATGTGGTAAAAAAAATTGCAGCATGCTGCTGTGCAGAGGGACTTGGGTGTCCTTGTGCAGGAATCTCAAGGAGTTGGTTTGCAGGTGCAGCAAATTGATTAAGAAGGCAAATGAAATTTTGTCCTTCATTACTAGAGGGATGGAGTTTAAAAACAGCGAGATTCTGTTGCAGCTGTATAAGGTGCTGGTGAGGCCATACCTGGAATACTGTGTACAGTCTTTGTTTCCTTATTTGAGAAAGGATATACTGGCACTGGAGGGGGTGCAGAGGAGATTCACTAGGAGATTCCAGAGTTGAGAGGGTTGGCTTATGAGAAGAGACTGAGAAGACTGGGGCTATACTCATTGGAATTCAGAAGAATGAGGGGAGATCTTATAGAAACGTATAAGATTATGAAGAGAATAGGTAAGATAGAAGCAGGGAAGTTGTTTCCACTGGCGGGTGAAACTGGAACGGTGGGGGCGTAGCCTCAAAATAAGGGGAAGTAGATTTGGGACTGAGTTGAGGAGGAGCTTCTTTACATAAAGGGTTGTGAACCTGTCGAATTCCCTGCCCGGTGGAACAGTTGAGACTACCTCATTAGATGCTTTTAAGGCAAGGATAGATAAATTTTCGAGCAATAAAGGAATTAAGGGTTATGGTGAGCAGGTGGTAAGGGGAGCTGAGTACACAAAAAGATCAGCCGTGATCTTGTTGAATGGCACTGCAGGCTCGAGGGGCCAGACGGCCTACTCCTGCTCCTAGTTCTTATGTTCTCGCAGCACCAGGGACCTGGTTCGATTCCTAGCTTGGGTCATTGTCAGTGTGTAGTCAGCATGTTCTCCCCATGTCTGTGTGGGTTTTTTCCAGGTACTCTGGTCTGAATGATGTGCTGGTCAGGTGCATTGGCCATGCTAAATTCTCACTCAGTGTACCCGAACAGGCGCCGGTGTAGCATCTGGCGGGTTTCCACAATAACGTCATAGCAGTGTTAATGTAAGCCTATTTGTGACACTCATAAATAAACTTTATTTCTAATCCCTTTCTGAAATCATACAACGTTTTGGCTGTACTATTTTCTGTGGTAGTGAATTCCACACATTCACTGCTCTCTGGCTGAAGACATTTCTCCTCACCTCAGTTCTGAAAGATTTTGTAGACCTGCTACAGGTCTACAAAATTATGAGGCATAGACAGTGCATAGTCAGAAGCTTTTTCCCACAGTGGCAGTGTCAATTATAAGGGGGTACAAGTTCAAAGTGAGAGGGGGAAAGTTTAAGGGAGATGTGTGCAGGGGAAGTTTTTCATGCAGAGAGTCGTGGGTGCCTGGAACGCGTTGCCAGAGAAGGTTATGGACGGAGGCACATTAGCAACATTTAAGAGGCATCTGGATGGGTAAAAGAACAGGGAGGGAATAGAGTGTTTTGGTCCAAATAAGGGGACAAGGTTTTGTTTTGAGTTTAATTAGGGCACAGGATGGGAGGGCTACAGGGCCTGTTCCCGTGCTGTACTTTTCGTTATTCTTTGGTAGAAATAATACAGAAACATTTGAGATCAAGACTGGAGCCAAGCAGGGATGTGTCATCGCCCCAGCCATTTTTTTCCATCTCGTCGCCACCATCCTCCACTTTGTCAAGAACGAGCTTTCACGTGAAGTGGACATTGTCCACATGATGGATGGAGAACTTTTCAACTCAACCAGTTGAAATCCAAGAAGAAAGCGACATTGACATCGCTCATAGAACTTCAATATGCGAGTGACAATGCCATCTCTGCTACTCAGAAAAGGATGTCCAAGCCATGCTTGACAACTTTGTGGAAGCATACTGAAGAATTATTCCCCCCCTCAACTGCAAGAAGGCTGAAGTATTTTGTCAATATGCACCAGTGCAAGATCCAGTGTCTCCCTCTGTTAAGATCAATGGAGAAATCCTCCCAAATTTGGAACATTTAAGGCTGACATCGATGTGGAGATCCAACATTGTGTCCAGTTGGCGATAGCAACCATCGGACGCTGAAGGATAAGAATTCAATAACATGCTGAGACATATATAAACGATTTGAAGGAAAATGTAACTGGTTTGATTAGTAAGTTTGCGGACGACACTAAAGTTGGTGGAATTGCGGATAGCGATGTGGACCATCAGAGGATACAACAGGACGTAGATCAGTTGGAGACTTGGGCAGAGAGATGGCAGATGGAGTTTAATCCAGACAAATGTGAGATAATGCATTTTGGAAGATCTAATACAAATGGGACGTATACAGTATGGCAGAACCTTTAAGATTATTGATAGGCAGTGGGATCTGGGAGTACAGGTACACAGGTCACTGAAAGTGGCAGTGCAGGTGGGGAAGGTAGTCAAGCAGGTATGTGCATTCTTGCCTTCATCGGTCGGGGTATTGAGGTTAAAAATTGGCAAGTCATGTTGCAGCTTTATAGAACCTTAGTTAGGCCGCACTTGGAATATATTATTCAGTTTTGATTGCCACGTTACCAGAAGGACGTGGAGACGTTGGTGAGGGTACGGAAAAGATTTACCAGAATGTATGGAGAGCATTAGCTGCGAGGAGAGGTTGGAGAAGCTTGGTTTGTTCTCACTGGAATGATGGAGGTTGAGGAGGCAACCTGATAGAAGTCTGCAAGATTCTCCCAGAAACACCTGCCAAGTGTGCAGCCCGTGGTGCGACAAGAACCCACAGTACCCATGACCAGTGACCTGGAGTTTCTTGGGTGGACAATACCCGTTAGCGAGTAATCACTGAAGGAGAAGGGAGACAGATTATCGATAAGGAAAGGAGTGAACAGTTATCAGGGGTAGGTGGGAATGTGGGATTAAGATTTCCATGATGGGGGTTGTGTGCTGCTGTTTAACGCTGGAAAAATACAGCAGCTACATTAGCAGAGGAAAGATTTTGAATAGAGAATGTTGAAGAGAATGAAGTCTGTGAAGGATGCTACTGTTGTATTATGACCACAGCAGATTTTATTGCTCAACAGGCCAGATCCCAGTCTGAATCTATCCCTTTGATAAACTAATTTTCTATTGTGTGAAAGAGGAGAGCTACTGATCCCAGAAGGAAAAACTCCAGTCGCACCTTCAGAATTTTCAAATTCAAAAATTTGATTAAAAAGAAAAAAAAGTACCCAAGGTTAAATTTGTACAGCCTAACAGAACAATCCCCCCCAAAATCTGCTGGGTCAAAAGTACACAAGTAAATAATCTCTCTATTTGAGGTAACAATCCTCTTTTATATCTAAACCTTAAAAATCCATTAATATTTTCCAAGTAAACAAAAATATACCACACAACTTCTCAAACACTTCAACCCTAATGTGAACTTCCAAAAAGGAACAAACTGTTTTTCTAAAACAAATATGTTTTTGGCTTAACACTGAGTGGTTGCCTTCAATTCTAAACTTTCACAGCTTCTTAGCTCAGCTATAGGACTTTTTCCCAGTCTCTCAACTCTGTTAAAACTCCTTCCTTAAATAACGTTTATCTTGGGTTCCATTACCCTCAAACTCTTCTTTGAACTCAACTTCTCCAAATATGAAAAGCTTTCCTTTTTTTTATTTTGCCTGTACCTTGAGGTCAATAAAAGTAAATATGCCTTGCCCAGTTTATTCATGAAACCTTTGTAAGATGTAAAGAACAAAGAAAAGTACAGCACAGGAACAGGCCCTTTGGCCTTCCAAGCCTGTGCCGATCATGATGCCCTTATTAAAAAAAACTTCTGCCCTTTCTCAGTCCATATCCCTGTCTTCCCTCCCTATTCATGTACCCATCCAGGTGCCTGTTAAATGTTGCTGATATACCTGCTCCCACCACCACCACCTCTGGCAGCACATTCCAGGCATCCACCACTCTGCGTGAAAAACTTTCCCCGTACATCTCCCTTAAACTTCCCCCTCTCGCCTTGAAACTATGCCCCATTGGAATTGACACATCCATCCTTGGAAAATGCCTCTGACTATCCACCCTGTCTATGCCTCCTTAACTTAAAGGTTACTTTCACTTCTGAACTCCCTTGGAAATTCAACATTTTTCCCATTTAATGCTCATTGCAAATTTTAGATCCAAGCCATTTATTCATAACTCAAGCTCACCTTAATTTCTCATTAAACTTAACACCTTTAAGCTTTAATCTCTTATCCCGCTCCGATAACCTATCTCTACAACCTTCCCCTGTTTAATTAACCCTGGACACACAGCTTTCTTTACCTATAAAGAATAATCTCAGGACTACTCTCAGTTCCACATGCTAGTGAGCTTAAGAACAAGAGGATGTTCGATTAAATAGTGGCTAGAGAAATGCTGTAGGAGGGAGGGCATCAGATTTCTGAGACACTGGGATTTGGTGTTGATAACTGATAAGGTGCTTCAGAGAAAAAAGTTCCAGTCTATCCAGCCTCTCCTTAAAACTCAAACCATCAAGTTACAGAGTTGAGGAGGAACTTCTTCACTCAAAGGGTGATGAATCTCTGGAATTCTCTGCCCGTTGAAGTGGTGAAGGCTACCTCGCTAAATATATTTAAGTCATGGGTAGATAGGTTTTTGATAGGCAAGGGAATGAAGGGTTATGGGGAGAAAGCGGGAAAGTGGAACTGATCCACTTCAAATCAGCCATGATCTTATTGAATGGCGGGGCAGGCTGGAAGGGCTAGATGGCCTACTCCTGCTCCTATTTCTTATTTCCTTATGTAAGTCCCAGTAGCATCCTAGTAAATCTTTTATGAAGTCTTTCTAGTTTAGTAATACCCTTTGTATAATAGGGTGACCAGGACTGTACACAGTATTCCAAGTGTGGCTGCCAACGTCTAGTACAACTTCAACAACACGTCCCAGCTCCTGTATTCGATATTCTGACCAGTGAAACCAATGCCTTCACCAGTCTGTTCACCTTCGACTCCATTTTCAAGGTGCTGTGAACCTGTACCCCTAGATCTCTTTGTTCTATAACTCTCCCTAATACCCTACCATTAACTAATAAAGCCCTGCCTGGTCCGATTTACCAAACTGCATCACCTCGTATTTATCTAGGTTAAATAAGTTGGGACTCCACCCATTGGAATTTAGAAGAAAGAGAGGTAATCTCATTGAAACATGGATTCTTGGGGGCTTGACAGGGTAAATGCTGAGAGGATGCCCCCTCTCATGGGGAGAGTCTAGAACCAGAGGACACTGTCTCAAAAAGAGGTGCCAATTTAAGATCAAGATGAGATGGAATTTCTTCTCTGAGAGCTGAGTGTCTTTGGAAATCCTTTCCTTAGAGTGTTGTGGGGACGGAATCGTCTGTTCATTTAAGGCTGAGATAAATAGATTTTTGATCAGTCACGGATCAAAGGATTATGGGAAAAGAGCAGGAAAGTGAACGTGAGGAATGTCGCATCAGCCATGATCCAAATGAATGGTTGAGTAGGCTCAAGGAGCTAAATGGCCTACTATTCCTATTTCTTATGGTCATATAATCTAGTTGTAAAACAACCTTTCGGGATGAGCGACTAATATGATGAATTTTACATTATGTTTGAAATTGAATGCATTTATTCTGAAGCCAAAGTGGTAAAGCTGAATGAAATAAATTTTGAAGGCATGATGGACAAATTGGCTGAGGTGGATTGGGAAAATACGTTAAAAGCTATTACTGTGCATAGGCAATAGATAAATTTCAAAGAACTAATATTTATCCTACAGCACCTATACATTCCCTTAGGGTGCACAAACCCAAAAAAGGCCAGTCAGCCGTGGCTTACAGGGGAAGTTAAAGATTATGTAAGATTAAAAAGAAGGGCTTATAAAGTTGGCAGAAATATCATAAGTGTGCGGATTGGGAAGTTTTTCTAATACAGCGAAAGAAGGTCAAGAAACTGATAAGGAAAGGATGAACAGAATATTAATGCAATCTAGCAAAAATGTAAACTGTAAAAGCTGTAAAAAGCAAGTGTTTGGCTAAGACAAATGTGGGTCCATTACAAGCAATTAGGAGAATTCATAGTGGAGAAGCCAAGAAGTGGCTGTTGTGGGGAATTTGAAAAAGTGGCCAATTTATGTCTAAAAACTGAGACTTCATTCAAAAACTTGCAAAAGGCAAAGTCTTTGTTCGAAAGATGTAACAAAATTTATTCAAAAGCGTAAAGTCAAACAGGACATACAAACAAACTTGAGGCCATTTGGAGACCTTCCAAAGGATTAAACAGCTCAGATTCAGAATTGTAAAACCTCTCTGATCTGAGGCACTCAGTCAAAATACAGATCGATAGTTTTTCTTATCGATAAATTATACTCCTCATTGGCTTAGAATCAGTTTCATTTAACAGTTAAACCTCAATACATTTTCTGTCGGAAACCTCAGTCATCTGCAAATCTGCTGCTCGTTATAATGGTATTTGATTGGTCCATTTAATTCGGACATAACTCCCATCTTGGTTAACCTTACTTCCTGATACCTAAGCAACTACAGACACCTAATAGAAACCAAAAATGAATCTTACCACACGCTCATTGCCAAGGCAAGCAGAGACACAACTGTGGGCTCTAGAGACGTATCTACTTTAGTCTGGACAATGAAAGCCACCTGTTCATTAAGGTACAACATTGTCCCATATATGAAACATAATTCTGTTTAGCTAGTGATTTTCCCAATCCTGCGGTTCTAAACTTCAGACCTCTACCATTATTCTTTGCATCAGTGACTTTTACCTGAAGCGAACAATATGTTAAAATAGATATAATACTTTGATATATATATACTTTAAAATTATATTTACTTGTTTTAATACTATTACTGTATTCACAAATGAGCAAACTGCCCATATTAACTTGGTATAAAGAATCATTTAACCTCTTGTTATCCTGTCTCTTGAAAGACTACATCTGCCTGTGAATCACAGAATCACAGATTACTCCAGTGCAGAAGAGGCCCTTCGACCCATCGAGTCTGGACCAATGCATGAAATGTCCTGACCTGTCCACCTAATCCCACTTGCCAGCACTTGGCCCATTGTCTTGAATGTTATAGCATGCCAAGTACTCATCCAGGTACTTGTCAAAGGATGTGAGGCATCCCACCTCTACCACCCTCCCAGTTAGTGCATTCCAGATTGTCACCACCCTCTGAGTAAAAGAGTTTTTCCTCAAATCATCCCTAAACCTCCTACCTCTCACTTGTAACGTGTCCCCTATAACTGACCCTTCAACTAAGGGGAACTGCTCTCCCTCTCCACCCTGTCCATGTCCCTCATAATTTTGAACACCTCAATCAGGTCACCCCTCAGTCTTCTCTGCTCCAGCGAAAACAACCCAAGCCAATCCAACCTCTCTTCGTAACCTGATGTTCCGTCTGTGGCAGCGTCCTGGTGAATCTCCTTTGCACCCCCTCCTGTGTGTTCATGTCCTTCCTATAATGTGGCAACCTGAACTGCACACAGTCTTCCAGCTGTGGCCTCACCAAAGTTCTATACAACTCCATCATGACCTCTCTGCTTTTGTAATCTATACCCCGTTTAAAGGCGAGTGCGCCATATGTCTTTTTCACCATTCTATTAACCTGCATTTCCACCTTCAGAGATCTATGGACAAACACATCAAGTTTCTTTTGTTCTTCGGAGCTTCCCAATGCCAGACGTTTCATAGTATATGAAATTATTCTTTCCAAAGTGCATCACCTTACACTTTTCAGGATTAAATTCCATTTGCCACTTATCTGCCCATTTCACCATCGCATGTGTATCTTCCTGTAACCCAAGACACTCAGCCTCACTGTTAACCTGGCCAATCTTTGTGTCATCAGCAAATTACTGATCCTACCTCCCACATAGTCATCTATGTCATTTATATAAATGATGAACAATAGGGAGCCCAGCACAGGTCCCTGTGGTATGTCACTGGCCTCCAGTCACTAAAGCAGCCGTCTGTCATAAGAACATAAGAAGTAGGAGCAGGAGTAGGCCATCTAGCCCTTCGAGCCTGCCCTGCCATTCAATAAGATCATGGCTGATCTGAAGTGGCTCAGTTCCACTTTCCCGCTTTTTCCCCATAACCCTTAATTCCCTTGTCTGCCAGAAACCTATGCCAGAATCCATGTCTTAAATATATTTAGCGAGGTAGCCTCCACCACTTCAACGGGCAGAGAATTCCAGAGATTCACCACCCTTTGAGTGAAGAAGTTCCTCCTCAACTCTGTTCTAAACTGTGCACCCCCCCCCCCCCGCCCCCCACCACCCCACTCCGCTCCTTATCTTGAGGCTGTGCCCTGTAGTCCTGCTGTCCTTTCTGAGCGGGAAGAATCTCTCTACCTCTACCCTATCCATCCCTTTCATTATCTTATACGTCTCTATGAGATCTCCCCTCATCCTTCTAAACTCCAACGAGTACAGACCCAGTCTATTTAGCTCTCTTCAAAGTCCAACCCCCTCATCTCCGGTATCAGCCTAGTGAACCTCCTCTGCACTCCCTCCAAGGCCAAAATATCCTTCTGCAAGTGTGGCGACCAAAACTGCACACAGTACTCCAGCTGCAGCCTCACCAATGCCCTGTACAGTTGCAGCAAGACCTCCCTGCTTTTATATGTCACAAGCCTCTGTCTCCGACCGCTAAGCCAATTATGAATCCACCTTGTCAGATCACCCGGTATCCCATGTGCATTAGCCTTCTTAATAAGTCTCCCATGTGGGACTTTGTCCAAGGCTTTGCTGAAATCCATGGAAATTATATTGACTGCATCCAGACACTTGGTTACATGCTCAAAAAATTCAATTAAATTTGTTAGGCATGACCTCCCTCTCAAAACCATGCTGACTATTCCAAACCAAGCCTTGCCTCTCCAAATGGAGATAGATTCTCTCTTTCAGAATCTTTTCCAGTAACTTCCCAACCTCAGACATGAGACTCACTAGCCTGTAGTTCCCTGGCTTGTCTCCACAACCTTTCTTAAATAGTGGGACCACGTTAGCTGTTCTCCAGTCCTCTGCCACCTCCCCGGTGGCCAGGAAGGAATTAAAAATTTGGGTCAGAGCCCCTGCAATTTCCTCCCTTGCTTCTCACAATAACCTGGGAGACAATTCATCCGGACCTGGAAATTTGTCCACTTTGAAGCCCACCCATACCTCCAATATCTTGCCACTCCCTCTGTTAATTTCTCTAGCACCTCATAGTCTCCCCGAGTTCCATAACTGCCTCCTCATTCCTATGGGTGAAGACAGATGTGAAATATTCATTTAACATCCTACCAATGTCCTCTGCCTCCACCCACACATTTCTCTCTTTGTCCCTAATGGGCTCTACTCTTTCCCTGCTTATCCTTTTCCTACTGATATACTTAAAGACTGTCTTAGGATTTTCCCTACTTGAATCTCACTAATTGATTTGAAATTCCCTTCTACAATGGCAGAGAAGCGAAATTATTACTTTGTGTCTGTTTTCATTAAAGAAGATGCAGGAAATCGTCTGATGTTGAAATCTAAGAGACTAGGGCGAATGTGGAGGGGAAGGAAATTAGTATAACTAAGAAGGTAGTAGTGGAGAAATCAACGGGACTGAAAGTTGCTAAGTCCCCACGTCCTGATATAATGCATCCCAGAATGTTGAAAGAGTTGCCACAGAGATAATAGATGCATTGATGATCTTCTCCCAAAACCATAGATTCAGGAATAATTCCTGAAGATTGGAAGGCAGCAAATCTCATCCCACTATTTAAAAAGGAAAGGAGAGAGGAAACAGACAACTACAGTCCTGTTAGCCTTAAATCAGTGGTAGCCAAAATGCTGGAATCTGTTATAAAGGATGTGATAAATAAACAAACAATCATGATCTGATTGAGCACAGTCAGCATGGACGTACGAATAGGCAATCACGTTTGACAAACTTGCATTTTTTTGAAGATGTCGTTAACAAAATTGATAAAGGAGTTTCGATGGGTATAGTATATTTTGATTTTCAGAAGACTTTTGATAAAGTCCCCCACAGAAGGTTTCAAATAAGGGGATGCCACTTAGGACTGAGATGAGAAGAAATTTCTTTACGCAGAGCATTGCAAATCTTTGGAATTCTGTACCCCAGGAGAATGTGGCAGTTTAGTCATCTTGTATGTCTAAAGCAGAGATTGATAGATTTCTAATTAACAACAATGTAAAGGGTTGTGGGGATAGCGAGTGTAAAGGCATTGAAGACCAGTCAGCTGTCTCGGTGGGCTGAATGGCTTACTTCTGGTTTCTTTGTTCCAACATAATCCCCAAAAATATTTTTTTAAAAAATGTCTCATCGCAGTAGATTCAGAAGAATTGCCGGGGACTTGATTGGAATGTTACAGGTGCAATTGCAAAGACAGCTGCATCTTTAAACCTTCTTTTCTCTTTTCAGTGACACTGATACTGTCGTTGGATTACCACGGCCCATCCACGAAAGTATCAAAACCCTGAAACAGGTAGGCGGGCAAATGCAACTTTAGACCACCCAGGGCATGTTTTTTATAATTGTTCTCCATTTTGATACAAAAACCATAGTAAGTAAAAGTCTTTAGATGTTTTACTATTTTCTCTCCATATTTTTCCATATTCTTTATGCATCAGGAAAAACTACCATAAGCACTAGCACTCCAGTAACTCGTCTAAGTGCCTATTCTGATTGATGTTCAACTCAACTGGTTTTTAACTTTTTTGTGAATGAAAACTGCCCTCCTTACTGAGTCTGGCCAATATGTGATTCTTGTTCCCCACCAAAGTAGTTGCCCTTTTCAAGCGCAATTAAGCATGTGCAACAAAAAATGCTGGCTTAGCCAGCAAAGTCCATCACTCCACAAAAGAATGTAAAAAAAAATTAACTGCACTTTTAATTAACTGCACTTTTAAGTAGCATAGTATTACACTCAGTTGTATCAGACCACTAATCTGTATCTCGCATCCTGACTCCTCAAATCTTGTCCTCTATCTAAAAGTCAGGAGTGTTTAGCGCAGGCCCGTGGTTTCTGTTGCCTCAGTTAAGGTGTTGACGATGGCTTGGAACTGGGCTTTCAAGTGTGCACAAACACAGGCATCGTCTGCATACTGTAGTTCAATGACAGAGGATGGAACAATCTTGGATCTGGTCTGTAAGTAGCAGAGATTGAACAGATTTCTGTTTGTTTTGCTTTAACTAAACAAGTAACATATTAATTGAGGTTCAACTGAAATGCTATTCAACTAATACAGGTAACATTCATTACCAAAACAGTAATAACAGAATTTGAGTCAGTCTCAAAGAAATTATACAACCAGACTTGATGGAATTTGGAAACTTTTGGCATTCTTCTGTAGCTGTCTGCTGTCTGAAGGGCTTTCTGACTCAGTATCCCTCTCTTAGATAGCTGGATAATTGACTTAAGAACTATTTAAACTGGCAAAATTGCTCTAGAGATGAATATTGCCTTTTGACTGGCTGCCCTGGCCTCTGGAGATGTTTTTCCAGAAAAGTCTGTTGCTTTTGACTTTGCAATTTCCTTACACCAGGATTGGTTGATGCAGTCAACACTATCAAATTCAAATTTGTTAGGCTGTTAAGAGATTATTGTCCTTTTTAAACTGATAGGCTGGTAGAATGCAAAAGCCTGTTACCAAGGCAACACTGATGCTTGGTCCTTTTGAAACAAATAAGGACATAAGGACATAAGAAATAGGAGCAGGAGTAGGCCATCTAGCCCTTCGAGCCTGCCCCACCATTCAATAAGAACATCCCGCTTTCTCCCCATAACCCTTAATCCCCTTGTCTACCAAAAACCTATCTACCCGCGTCTTAAATATATTTAGCGAGGTAGCCTTCACCACTTCAACGGGCAGAGAATTCCAGAGATTCACCACCCTTTGAGTGAAGAAGTTCCTCCTCAACTCTGTTCTAAACTGCCCCCTCCCCCCCCCCTCCCCCCCCCCCCCCCCCCCCTTATCTTGAGGCTGTGCCCTCTAGTCCTGGAGGGATGTTGTAAATGTTGTAACCTGGAGTGTGTGTGTACTCTGCACTTTAGCACAGAACTCATATAAACAGCTTTGAAAGAGACCACACACTGTTTTCATTCCCTCTGCCATTGTTTTACAATTCTTTAATATGTTTACAAATTCAGCTTCACAACAAAGGCAATTCACTACTTTATTTGTAGAAATTAGGAATGGGCACTAAATGCTGACCTTGCAGCAATATTCAAATTCAATTAACAAAAAATATTTGTGAGAAAGTAAAGCTCTTGCTGATTATCACTTACTGCTCTTCCACAGCTGATGAATCAGTAGGAATTCATTTTGAACAACACTTTGAAATATAGAGAGTAGCAAGAGCACAATGTGCTGTTGGCGGGGACATCAGTGAATGCTACCAGGAGTGGCTTGATAGCATCATTGCTGGCTGAGGACAAACGAAGATAACTGCCAGAACTCAAGGGATAATCTTTACATTTTTGGTACCTGACTACCTGTGGCAGATGCATCTGTCCATGAATGTATTGATAGGAGTGACCATGAAATAATCCTTGTGGAAATGATGTCCCATCTTAACACTGAGAACACCCTCTCTAGTATTGTGTGGAATAACTACTGTGCTAAATGGGAAAGATCCAGGACAAATGTTGCATTGCCCTCTGAACATAAGAACATAAGAAGTAGGAGCAGGAGTAGGCCATCTAGCCCTTTGAGGCTGCCCCGCCATTCAATAAGATCATGGCTGATCTGAAGTGCCTCAGTTCCACTTTCCTGCTTTCTTTCCATAACCCTTAATTCCGTTGCCTACCAAAAACCTATCTACCCGTGTCTTAAATATATTTAGCGAGGTAGCCTCCACCACTTCAACAGGCAGAGAATTCCAGAGATTCACCACCCTTTGAGTGAACATAAGAACATAAGAAATAGGAGCAGGAGTAGGCCATCTGGCCCTTCGAGCCTGCCCCGCCATTCAATAAGATCATGGCTGATCTGTCGTGGCTCAGTTCCACTTTCCCGCCCTCTCCCCATAACCCTTAATCCCCTCTCTTATAAGAACATAAGAAATAGGAGCAGGAGTAGGCCATCTGGCCCTTCGAGCCAGTGAAGAAGTTCCTCCTCAACTCTGTTCTAAACTGCCCCATCCTTATCTTGAGGCTGTGCCCTCTAGTCCTGTTGTCCTTTCTGAGCGGGAAGAATCTCTCTACCTCTACCCTATCCATCCCCTTCATTATCTTATACGTCTCTATAAGATCCCCCCTCATCCTTCTAAACTCTGAGTACAGACCCAGTCTATTTAGTCTCTCTTCATAGTCCAACCCCCTCATCTCCGGTATCAGCCTAGTGAACCTCCTCTGCACTCCCTCCAAGGCCAAAATATCCTTCTGCAAGTGCGGCGACCAAAACTGCACACAGTACTCCATCTGCGGCCTCACCAGTGCCCTGTATAGTTGCAGCAAGACCTCCCTGCTTTTATATTCTATCCCCCTTGCCATAAAGGCCAGCATCCCATTTGCCGCCTTGATCACCTGCTGCACCTGCAGACTGGGTTTTTGCGACTCATGCACAAGAACCCCCAGGTCCCTCTGCACCGTAGCATGCTGCAGCTTTTCGCCCTTTAAATAGTAATCTCTCCTACTATTATTCCTGCCAAAGTGGATAACCGCACACTTGCTAACTTTATACTCCATCTGCCAGGTCCTCGCCCACTTGCTCAGCCTGTCCAGATCCCTCTGCAGACTTTCCACACCCTCCGCACAATTTGCTTTTCCACTCATCTTCATGTCATCAGCAAATTTTGTCACCCTACTCTCAGCCCCCTCCTCCAGATCACGTATATAAATGGTAAATAGCTGAGGCCCCAGCGTTGATCCCTGTGGCACTCCACTAGTTACCAACCGCCAATCAGAATAGCACCCATTGATACCAACTCTCTGCCTCCTATTAGACAACCAATCCTCTACCCACACTAACACCTTACCCCCAACTCCATGCCCCCTAACTTTCTGAAGCGACCTTTTGTGCGGCACCTTATCAAACACCTTTTGAAAATCTAGAAAAACTACATCCACCGGTTCCCCTCTGTCTACCGCACTAGTCACATCCTCATAGAATTCGAATAAATTTGTCAAACACGACTTCCCCTTAACGAATCCGTGCTGCGTCTGCTCTATCAAACAATTCTTCTCTAGGTGCCTTGCTATTTCTCCTTTGATGACGGATTCAAGCATTTTTCCAACAACAGACGTTAAACTAACCGGCCTATAATTCCCTGCCTTTTGCCTGCTACCGTTTTTAAAACAGCGGCGTAACATTAGCCGTTTTCCAATCTTCCGGCACTTCCCCAGAATCCAGCGAAGTTTGGTAAATAATCGCTAAGGCATCCACTATCACCTCTGCCATTTTCTGGGCGATCAGTAGCTTATTAAGTTAAACAAGGCTGTATGATTCACCACCAACTTCAGACATGCAGATTGGAAGATTGTGAATCATACAGCCTACCCCATCACCAGCGAAATGAAAGCGTCATCAGTGATGCCACCAAGTGGCACTGATTGACCAAGATGCTGTTTGCTGCTGTTCAGATTGGGTTTCACTTGGATCACTTGGCATTGGATAAGTTCCAACTTGGATCTAACTGTAGCCTTGAATTAAATTGAAGTTGAGAACAACCGTACTTGACATCAAGGCAGCATTTGACCAAGTGTGACATCAAGGAGCCCAAGACAAATTGATGGTTTTGCCCAGAGGATGGTTGTGATTGTTGGGAGACAAATGATATCAGACTCCGAACATCGCTGCAAGCGTTCTTTAAGCTGGTCAGAGGTCATCTATTCTACAATGGGTAGACCTACAAAATCCCTACAAAGCATAAATCAGAAGAGTGATGAAATAGTCTGCACTTGCATGGGCAGGTGTAACTACAAAATCCAGATAGAGCAGCCTGCTCGACTGACACTCCATGCACTCCCTGTACTGCTGCCGAACCATGTCTACAATATGTATCAACGTTTTAAATAGCATTTTCTAAACTTGTGACCTTCGCTGCCAAGAAGAACCAGGCAAACAAGTGCAAGGTAACAAATCTTCAAGATCCCTTCCACGTTGCACACCTTGGACACCAAACTTGCATGTATGTCCATGATACTCCATCATTATTTGAGGAAAACCCCCTACTAAACAGTAAAGTGGAAGCACTTCCACAACATGGACTGTAGTAGTTCAAGACTACTGAAAGAAATGGCGGAGGTGATAGTGGATGCCTTGGTGGTTATTTTCCAGACGTCGCTGGATTCCGGGGAAGTGCCGGAGGATTGGAAAACGGCTAATGTTATGCCGTTGTTTAAGAAGGGTGCCAGGCAAAAGGCGGGGAATTATAGGCCGGTTAGTTTAACGTCTGTGGTAGGTAAAATGTTAGAATCCGTCATTAAGGAGAAAATTGCGAGGCACCTTGAAGGGAACTGCTTGATAGAGCAGACGCAGCACGGTTTCATTAAAGGGAAGTCGTGTCTGACAAATTTACTGGAGTTCTATGAGGATGTGTCTAGGGCGGTGGACAGAGGAGAGCCGGTGGATGTGGTCTTTCTGGATTTTCAGAAGGCATTTGACAAAGTACCTCACAAGTGGTTATTGCAGAAGGTCGAGGGACATGGAGTTGGGGGTAGGGTGTTAGCGTGGATAGAGGATTGGTTGTCAAATAGGAGGCAGAGAGTTGGGGTCAACGGGTGCTATTCAGATTGGCGGATGGTGACTAGTGGAGTGCCCCAGGGGTCGGTGCTGGGGCCTCAGCTTTTTACCATTTATATAGATGATCTGGAGGAGGGAACCGAGTGTAGGGTGTCGAAATTTGCTGATGACACCAAGATTGGGGGAACGGCAAATTGTGCGGAGGGTGTGGAGAGTCTGCAGAAGGATCTAGATAGGCTGGGCGAATGGGCCAGGAAATGGCAAATGGAATTTAATGTTGGCAAGTGTGAGGTGGTCCACTTTGGTAGGAATAATGGTAGGAAGGACTATTATTTACGTGGCGAAAAACTGCAGCAGGCGACGGTGCTGAGGGACCTCGGGGTCCTTGTGCACGAGTCGCAAAAACCCAGCTTGCAGGTGCAGCAGGTGGTCAGGAAGGCGAATGGGATGCTGGCCTTCATAGCAAGGGGGATTGAATATAAAAGTACGGAGGTCTTGCTGCAGCTGTATAGGGCATTGGTGAGGCTGCAGCTGGAGTACTGTGTGCAGTTTTGGGCGCCGCACCTGCGCAAAGATATTTTGGCCTTGGAGGGTGTGCAGAGGAGGTTTACTAGTCTGATACCAGAGTTGAGGGGGTTGAGCTATGAGGAGAGGCTGAATAAACTAGGCTTGTACTCGTTAGAGTTTAGAAGAATGAGGGGAGATCTCATTGAGATGTATAAGATGATGAATGGGATGGATAGGATAGAGGTGGAGAGACTCTTCCCGCTCAAAAAAGACAGTAGGACTAAGGGGCACAGCCTCAAGATAAAGGCGGGGGGGGGGCGCGGTTTAGAACGGAGTTGAGGAGGAACTTCTTCACTCAAAGGGTGGTGAATCTCTGGAATTCTCTGCCCGTTGAAGTGGTGGAGGCTGCCTCGCTAAATATTTTTAAGACGCGGGTTGATGGGTTTTTGATAAGAGAGGGGATTAAGGGTTATGGGGAGAGGGCGGGAAAGTGGAACTGAGCCACGACAGATCAGCCATGATCTTATTGAATGGCGGGGCAGGCTCGAAGGGCTAGATGGCCTACTCCTGCTCCTATTTCTTATGTTCTTATGTTCTTAAGACTAAATCTCACCTATAACTTTTCAAGAACAATTAAGGATGGGAAATACATGCTGATCTAGCCAACAACATCGATATTAGAGGATCTATCTGATGTTTAATTGGAAGTCATGAGATGGCTGATATGAGAAATATTGCATGCGTACAGAAGGCGTTTCTGAGATTGTAACAATTAAGCATTAATATTGGAGTAATGCTTTACTCTATTTAATGTTTGCTCACTGCTTGAAATGAATGGTGTTCTATTCCCCAGTACTGGCGTTCTAAGTATTGCATTTGAACATATTTCTGTATTTATGTTTCAACTTATCATTTATTTATTCTATAGCATAAATACATTTCTGTATCTGAGATTCAGATCAAGAAGGAAGAGGAATATCTGAAAAAGCCACTCTCTGCGGTATGGATGTGCTGTTTCTAAATTTTGCAGTAGAAACATAGAAAATCGGAGTAAGCATAAGTCATTCGGCCTTTTGAACCTGCTCCGCTATTCATTGTGATCATGGCAGATCCTCCAGCTCGGGAACCAGTTCCTGCTTTTGCCCCATATCCTTTGATCCTTTTAGCCCCACGAGCTGTGTCTAACTCCTTGAAAACATTCATTGTTTCAGCTTCATCTGTTTTCCCTGGTAATGAGTTCATAGGCTCACCACTGTCTGGGTGTAGAAATTTCTCCACATTTCAGTCCTAAATGGTTTATTAATATTCTTAGATGTGACCCCCTGATCTGGATTCCCCTGCCATAAGGAACATGCTTGCTGCATCTAACCTGTCTAGTCCTGTTAGAATTTTATAGGTTTCTATGAGATGCCCCTTATTCTTCTAAACTCCAGTGAATAAAGTCCTAACTGACTCAATCCCTCTTCATATGTCAGTCCTGCTAGCCCAGGAATCAATCTGGTAAACCTTTCCTGCACTTCCATAGCAAGAACATCCTTCTGTAGATAAGGAGACCAAAACTGCACATGGTATTCCAGGTGTGCTCTCAGTAAGACCTTTTGTATAATTGCAGCGTGACATTCCTGCCCTTGTACTCAAATCCTCTCGCTATGAAGGCCAGCATACCATTGGCTTTCTTTACCACCTGCTGTACCTTCATGCTTGCTCTCAGCAACTGGTGTACAAGGATAACCAGATCTTATTGCACATCCCATTCTTTCAATCTATAGCCTTTCAAGTAATAATCTGCCTCCCTGCTTTTTGCTACCAAAGTGGATAACCTCACATTGATCCAGATAATACTGCCATGAGTTTGCCCACTCACTCCACTTGTCCAAATTACAGTGAAACATCTCTGAATCCTCCTTACAACTCACCCTCCCATGCCAGTTTTGTGTTATCTTCTGATTTGAAGATATTACACTTAGTTCCCTCATCCAAAACATTGATATATATTGTGAATAGCTGGAGTCCAAGCACTGATCCCTACAGTACCCCACTAGTCACTGCCTGTTATTTGGAAAAAGACCCTTTTATTCCTACTCTTTGTTTCCTGTCTGCCAACCATTTTTCTGTCTATCTCAATGCCCCCCAATCTTTCGTGCTTTTAATTTTACAAGCTCATCTCTTATGTGGGGCTTTGTCAAGGCTACTGTCATGGTTCGGGTGAGAAACTCCAAAAGTGTTTTATGAAGCCCGCCTGAATCATAAGTTTTGCATTTTGAATTTAGCTAGGATAAGCATGAGATGTTTCACTTCAGATGTGACTCAAATGACCCAGTTGGGAGCTTTTATCAAACAAAGTTTATTTAAGAATATACTTAACATGTATAGTAGGAAAATTAGCAAGAACCACAATAATATATAACTCTTAATGAATATCTCTAATGTGTTCCAATTAAAACCAAAACCCATAAACTAAATTCCCTTTTCACAGATTTAACACAGCACAAACTAAAGCTCAGTTGATTTTGGGACCAAGTCTTTTCCTTATGAGACTCCTGTGACTCAGAGCATTTTGAAGACAAGGCAGCTTTCCAAAGCACCAGAGAGACTCTGATCCAGCCCCCAAAAAACAGCAGACTTCCACTTGTCAGGAAAGTAAGGTCTTGTTTTCAGCTATCCAACAGTATTTCCAAAAAAAAGACAAACAGGGAGAGGGACACGATGCTTTTAGCACTCTACCTCACAAACTGAAAATGAAACCCCGTCACCTGAACAGCACACTATTTTTATTTCTCCTCCCACCAACGACATCACCTAAGGCTGTGAGCTGCAGATATGATTTAAAAAGAACCCCTTAAAGATATACTAACATCTGAAAGTCCAAATAAACTTTGAGGGGGGACTGGGAAGACAAGATTCAAAAGTGGAAAAGTAAGAATATGAAGTAATAAATTTTTCTTTGTCTTCGACTCTGATGAAGGGTCACCCTTATTCAACATTGGCTGTGTTCTTTCTCCACAGATGCTGTCAAATATGCTGAGTTTTTCCAGCATTTTCTGTTTCTGAAAAATATGTATATAGTTGTTCAGCCACTTTGTTCCCCATTCTGACTTAAAGGTTAAGAACGTCACCTATCTTTTTTCTCTTCACATATCTGTTAAAACTGTTACAGTCAGTTTTTATGCTCCATGGAAGCTTACTCTTGTACTCTATTTTACCCATCGTAATCAACCCTTTTGTCCTTCTTTGCTGAATTCTAAACTGCTCTCAATCCTCAGATTTTTTTTCCTTGTCAATTGTATGCTTCTTCCTTGAATCTAATACTATCTCTAAAGTTTTATTTACAAATGTCACAAGTAGACTTGCTTGAATACTGCAAAGACACACATTGCAAATAGCAAAGGTCCCAGCACTGATCCTTGAGGAACATCACTTCTCACAGCCCTCCATTCAGAAACGTATCTTTCCACTACTACTCTCTGTCTTCTATGATCGAGCCAGTTCTATATCCATCTTGCTAGCTCACCTTTGATCCTATGCAACTTCACCATCTGTGCCAGTCTGCCATGAGGGGCCTTGTCAAAGGCTTTACTAAAGTCCATGTAGACAACAGCCAATGCCCTACCCTCATCAATCATTTTCATCACTTCCTCGGAAAACATGATCTAGTTAGTGAGACATGACCTCCCCTTCACAAAACCATGTTGCCTCTCGCCAATACGTCGACTTATTTCCAAGTGGGAGTAAATCCTGTCTTGAGTCCCCTCCAATAATTTCCCTACCACTGACATAAGGCTCAGCAGCCTGTAGTTACCTGGATTATCCTTGCTACCCTTCTGAAACAAAGGAACAACATTGGTTATTCTCCAGTCATCTGAGATCTCCCATGTAGCCAGTGAGGATACGAGGATTTCTCTCAAGGCCCCAGTAATTTCCTCCCTTACGTGTCTCAGTATTTTGGGGTATATCCCATCAGGCCCTGGGGACTTGTCTACCTTAAATATTTCTCAAGACCCCCAATATCACCACCTTTTTGATCTTAACATGACCCAAACTATTTACACACCCTTCCCCAGACTCATCATCCACCAAGTCCTCTTTGGTGAATATTGACTCAAAATTTAATACCGCACTTATTTTCTCCAGCTCCATGCATAGATTCCCACCCTTGTCCTTGAGTGGACCTACCCATTTCCTGGCTACCCTCTGGCTCTTTATATATGTATAAAAAGCCTTGGGATTTTCCTTAATCCTGTTGGCCAATGACTTTTCATGACCCCTTTCAGCTCTCCTGAATCCTTGCTTAAGTTTCTCTCTACATTCCTTGTATTCCACATTTGCTTCATGTGTTTCCACATGATATCCCTGCTTTTGTTTTGTTTTATTCATTTGTGGGATGTTTGTGTTCCTGGCTGGGTCAGCACCTATCGCCCACTCACAATCATCCTCGAACTGAACGGTTTGCTCAGCCATTTGATAAATGCTTCCTTTTTCTTATTGACTAGGCTAACAATATCTCTCATTACCCAAGGTTCCCTTACTATAGAAAAGATGATATTAAACTAGCAAGAATGCAGAAAAGATTTACTAGAACGCTACAGGGACTTGATGGGTCGAGTTATAAGGAAAGGCTGGATAGACTGGGGCTCTTTTCCCGCAGCGTTGGGGACTTTGGGGTGATCTGATAAGAGGCATATAAAATAATGAGGGGCATAGATCCACTAGTCGTCATCTTTTCCCAAAGGTAGGGCAGTCTAAAACTAGAGGGCATAGGTTTAATATAAGAGGGGAGAGATACAAAGAGGTCCAAAGGGGCATTTTTTTTCACAGAGTGGTGAGTGTCTGGAGCAAGCTGCCAGAGGTAGTAATAGAGGCAGATACAATTTTGTATTTTCAAAAGCATTTAAACAGTAACATGGATAAGTTGGGTGTATAGGGATATTGGCCAAATGTGGGCAATTGGGACTAGTTTAGTGGTAAAAACTGGGTGGCATGTTGGGCCTGTTTTCATGCTATAAACCTCTGTGACTTTATGATGTACAATCACCTTTTGTCTAACATGAATCTAGCTATAAATTTACTCTTCCATACAAAACATGGAATACTAAATTAAACACACCTCAACCTTAATTCTCATTTTTAACTTCGCAGATATACATCATTTAAAACTGCCTCTGTTTTCATGACAATCTGAAATGGCTGAGCAAACCATTCAGTTCAAGGATGATTGTGGGTGGGCGATAGGTGCTGACCCAGCCAGGAACACAAACATCCCACAAATGAATAAAACAAAACAAAACAAAAGTAGGGATGTCATACTAGAATAGTATAAAATGCTGGTTCGACCAGAGCTGGAATTTTGTGTCTGGTTCTGGTCACCACATTACAGGAAGGACAAAGCTGTTTCGGAGGGATTTAAATGAATTTAACTGTGAAAAGTATGAGGTGGTAGACTTGGGAAAGAGTAGTACGATGTTATAATTCAGGTCAGAAATTCTGAGGTGTTTATGAAATCGGCATGGATGATAAATTTTGCAATTTGAATTTGGCTAGGGTAAGTATGAGATGTTTCAGGTATGATTCAACTGAGCTTTTATCAAGCATAGTTTATATAGCAATAATTTTTACCAATTGCAAACAAGAAAAAAACAACCATGATATTGTATAACCATTGACAAATATATGCAATGTTCCAATCAAACAAATTTTCCCATAAACAAAACTCTTGCCACAATTTTAACACAGCAAGTAAGAATGCTCGTGATGCTGGAACTCGCTCCCTTGATTGGATGCTGCAGTTCTCTTGATGTACACACAGATAAGCTTGAAGTCAGAACAGCTTCCCAAAACACCAGGGAGGAGAGAGAGCACTTTAGGTATTAAATAGCAAACCACCAACAGCAGAAGTTTTACTCCAGGAAGGCGAGAAGCCTTGTTTTCAGATAGCCAGCAGAATTTATAATTCCAGGGAGAGAGAGAGAAACACTGCTTTTCTGTCTGATGTCCAAATAAATTCTTACTAAAACATCAGTCAGCAGCCAAACTGAGAGTGACCTGCAATTCAGTATGAAGAAAGGAAAACTTGACTTGCCACCCAGTCGTAAATTTCAAGTCAATTCATAAGACCCAGATTAAAGATAAACAAAACCCCATTTAAACCATTGAAGCCGCGGTAAAAGGACTTCTAACAGACAACAATGAAACCAAAAGGCCTGCTTAAAGCAGAAGAGAACATGATTTTTAAAAAAAGCATTAGTGGCTATAACACTAATGCCACAATGACAAGAAAGTATTCAGTGTACTGCATGACACTAGGAAACTATGGAACAAAGGGACTTTGACTGTTTGTTCTCAGTTCTCTGAGGCGGAAGGGCATGTTCATCAAATGGTGAAAAGGGCATTTAGATCCATAAAGTTACACTGCAGCAGGAGGCCATTTGGCCCAGCTTGCCCATGCCAGCCCAAGCACACACACGTGCCCTTTCTAATTCCACCTCCCTGCACCCAGCCCGTTGCCTTGAAGCTTACAGCACTTAAGATGCCAATCCAGGTACTTTCTCAAAGTGTTTAGGTCTCTGTCTCCACCAGAAAACTCGCCAGTGAATTCTAGACACCCACCATCCTTTGTGTAAAAAAAAATCTTATTTCTGCTGTATCTTGTATCTATGTTGCCTGATTCTAGAATTTGCCACCAATGGAAACAATTTTATCCTGTCCACTCTATCTTTTCCCCTCATAATTTTGTACATCTCAATCAAGTCCCCTTCAACCTTCTTTGTCCTAAGGAAAATAACTCCAACCTATCTAATCCATCCTCATAGCTGCACTTTTCTAGCCGTAGCAACATTCTTGTAAACTCCTCTGCACTTTCTCCAGAGCAATTACATCCTTCCTGTATTGTGGTGACCATAGTTGCAGACAGTATTCCAGTTGTGGCCTCACCAGTGTTTTATCTCATTCCAATATTATACCCTGACTTTTATACCTCTGTCAATGAAGCAGAGCATTCCATATGCCTTTTTTACAACCTTGTCTACTTGGGACACTTGCCTTTATCAATCAAGGCATAGATTTAAAAAAGCGCAAGTCAATGTGTGGAATACAATCAAAGTAGAAAGAAACTTAAGCAAGGAGTAAGAAGAGCTAAAAGGGGTCATGTAAAAACTTTGGCCAGCAGGATGAAGGAAAATCCCAAGGCTTTTTACACATATATAAAGAGCAAGAGAGTAGCCATGGAGAGGGTTGGCCCACTGAAGGACAAGAGAAGAAATTTGTGTGTGGAGCTGGAGGAAATGGGCGAGGTATTAAATGAGTACTTTGTGTCAGTATTCATGAAAGAAAAGGACTTGGTGGATGATGAGTCTGGGAAAAGATGTGTAGATAGTTTTGAGTCATGTTGAGATCAAAAAGGAGGAGGTAGTGGGGCTGTTGAGAAACATCAAGATAGACAAGTCTCTTGGGCCTGATGGGATATACCCCAGAATACTGAGAGAGGCAAGAGAGGAAACTGCTGGGGCCTTGAAAGAAATCTTTGTATTCTCACTGGCTACAGGGGAGGTCCCAGAGGATTGGAGAATAGCCAATGTTGTTCCTTTGTTTAAGAAGGGTAGCAAGATTAATCCAGGTAATTACAGGCCAGTGAGCCTTACATGAGCGGTAGGGAAATTATTGGAGAGGATTCTTTGAGACAGGATTTATTCCCACTTGGAAATAGATGGATGTATTAGTGAGGGGCAACATGGTTTTGTGAAGGGGAGGTCGTGTCTCAGGAACTTGATCGAGTTTTTCGAGAAAGTGACGAAGATGATTGATGAGGATAGGGCAGTGGGTGTTGTTTACGTGGACTTCAGTAAGACTTTTGACAAGGTCCCTCATGGCAGACTGGTGCAGAAGATGAAGCCACAGGGGATCAGAGATGAGCTGAAAAGCTGGATATAAAACTGGCTCAGTCAAAGAAGACAGAGGGTAGCAGTGGAAGGGTGCATTTCTGAATGGAGGGCTGTGACAAGTGGCTTTCCTCAGGGATCATTACTGGGACCTTTGCTGTTTGTAATATATATAAATGATTTGGAGGAAAATGTAACTGGATTGATTAGTAAGTTTGCAGACGACACAAAGGTTGGTGGATTTGCAGATAGCGATGAGGATCATCAGAGGATACAGCAGGATATAGATCCGTTGGAGACTTGGGCGGAGAGATGGCAGGTGGAGTTTAATCCGGACAAATGTGAGGTAATACATTTTGGAAGGCCTAATACAGATAGGAGATATACAGTAAATGGCAGAACCCTTAGGAGTATTGATAGGCAAAGGGACCTGGGTGTACAGGTACACAGGTCACTGAAAATAGCAATGCAGGTGGAGAAGGTAGTCAAGAACGCATACAGCATGCGTGCCTTCATCGGCCGGGGTATTGAGTTTAAAAATTGACAAGTCATGTTGCAGCTTTATAGAACCTTAGTTAGGCCGCACTTGGAATATAGTGTTCAATTCTGGTCGCCACACTGCCGGAAGGATGTGGAGGCTTTGAAGAGGATGCAGAAAAGATTTACAAGCATGTTGCCTGGTATGGAGGGCATTAGCTGTGAGGAGAGGTTGGAGAAACTTGGTTCGTTCTCACTGGAGCGACAGAGATTGAGGGGAGTTCTGATAGAAATCTACAAGATTATGAGAGGCATGGACAGAGTGGATAGTCAGAAGCTTTTTCCAGGGTAGTGGAGTCAATTACTAGGAGGCATAGGTTTAAGGTGTGAGGGGCAAGTTTTAAAAGAAATGTACGAAGCAGATTTTTTACACAGAGTGTTGGGTGCCTGGAACTCGTTGCCAGGGAGGTAGTGGAAGCAGATATGGTAGCGACTTTGAAGGGGCATCATGACAACTACATGAATGGGATGGGAATGGAGGGGTGTGGTCTCCGGAAGCATAGAGGGTTTTTGTTAAGTTGGGCAGCACGGTTGGTGCAGGCTTGGGGGGCCAAAGGGCCTGTTCCTGTGCTGTAATTTTCTTTGTTCTTTGTTCATGTTGGAGTTGCATAGAACTTTGGTGAAGCCACCTCTGCACAGTTCTGGTTGCCATATTATAGTGATTGCACTGGAAGGGGTGCTGAAGAGATTCACCAGGATGCTGCCTGAGATGGAACATTTAAGTTATGAAGAGAGGTTGGATATGCTTGGGTTGTTTTTCTGGAGCACAGAAAACAGACGGTTGATCTGATTAAGGTGTACAAGCATTATGGGAGGCATGGACAGAGAGGGTAGGGAGCAGCTGTTCCCCCTAGTTGAAGGGTCAGTCACAAGGAGCATAGATTCAAGGTGAGAGGCAAGAGGTTTAGGGAGGATGTGAGGAAAAATTACTTTACCCAGAGGGGGTGATGGTCTGGAATGTGCTACTTGAGAGGGTGGTGGAGGTGGGTAATTTCACATCCTTTAAAAAGTACCTGGGTGAGCGCTTAGCACATCATAACTTTCAAGTGCAGGTAAATGGGATTAAGTGGGAAGTCAGATGTTTCTCATGTGTTGGTGCAGACTCTATGGGCCAAAGTGCCTCTTCTGCACCATATGTTTCTATGATTCTGTACAGGACAGATTGCACAACATGGCAGTTAGTCTAATAGGACGAAGGGGATTGCTGATGGGGCAAGAAAAGGAACAATAAAAAAAGTGCGTAGAACTGGATGCTGCTATCAGAAATGAAGAGGGATAGAAAAAAGACAGAAAAAAACTAAACATGCATAGAAAAGAAACCAAAATGGAATTATGGCCTAAAGATGTTGAGCGCAGCATTGAACCCAGAAGGATGTAAAGTCCCAAGCTGAAAAATGAAGTGCTGTTTCTCTTGCTTTTCAACAGGTTCAAGCAAGGTATTGAGTTTAGAAGTTTTTGGGGTGATTGAGCTTTTAAAATGACAACATGGATTTGATAGGATGTTGAGTGAGAAGTATTTCTTCTTGTGGGTGAAGCCAGAATGAAATTGAGTTTTAAAATTTGAAGCAGTTTTGCACATCAAGGATTGTCAAAATCTTTAACTCTCAGCTACTTCTGCCTTTCGTGGCAGGTTAACTATTGGATCAATCAAAGTTGAAACCGTTTGATGTTAGTTAGGTAAGAATATCAAAGGATTTGGGCCAAAGGCAGATCGATGGAATTCGGATGCATCACACAGATCTGATTGAGTCATAGAATCATACAGCGCAGAAGAGGCCATAGGTTTAAGGTGGGAGGGTCAAGGTTTAAAGGAGATGTACAAGGCAAGTTTTTTTTTACACAGAGGGTGGTGGGTGCCTGGAACTTGCTGCCAGTGGAGGTAGTGGAAGAGGATACAATAGTGACTTTTGAGGGGCATTTGACAAATACATGAACAGGATGGGAATGGAAAGATATGGTCCCTGGAAGGACAGGGGTGTTAGTTCAGTCAGGCAGCATGATTGGTGCAGGATTGGAGGGCCAAAGAGCCTGGTCCTGTGCTATAATTTCCTTTGTTTTTTGCAAGATCACCGCTAAGCCTCCTGTGCTCCTGAGGAAAAGTCCCAGTCTATCCAGCCTCTCCTTACAACTCAAACCATCAAGTCCCAGTAGCATCCTAGTAAATCTTTTCTGCACTCTTTCTGGTTTAATAATACCCTTTCTATAATAGGGTGACTAGTCCTATAAGAAGTATTCCAAGTGTGTCCTTACCAATGTCTTGTACAACTTCAACAAGACGTCCCAACTTCTGTATTCAATGTTCTGACTATTCTGTCCACCTGTGACTCCACTTTCAAGGAGCTGCGAACCTAAATCTATTTGTTCTAGAACTCTCCCCAACGCCCTACAGTTAATCTAAGTGAGTGGGCGAAGGTCTGGCAGATGGAGTACAGTGTTGGTAAATATGAGTCATCCATTTTGATAGGAATAACAGCAAAATGGACTATTATTTAAATGGTAAAAATGGCAGCATGCTGCTGTGCAGAGGGACCTGGTAGTCCTTGTGCAGGAATTTCAAGGAGTTGGTTTGCAGGTACAGCAGGTAATTAAAAAGGCAAATGGAATTTTGCCCTTCATTGCTAGAGTGATGGAGTTTAAAAACAGCAATAAGAACATAAGAAATAGGAGCAGGAGTAGGCCATCTAGCCCTTCGAGCCTGCCCCGCCATTCAATAAGATCATGGCTGATCTGTCGCTGCTCAGTTCCACTTTCCCGCCCTCTCCCCATAACCCTTAATCCCCTCTCCTATCAAAAACCCATCAACCCGCGTCTTAAAAATATTTAGCGAGGCAGCCTCCACCACTTCAACGGGCAGAGAATTCCAGAGATTCACCACCCTTTGAGTGAAGAAGTTCCTCCTCAACTCCGTTCTAAACCGCCCCCCTTTTATCTTGAGGCTGTGCCCCCTAGTCCTACTGTCTTTTTTGAGCAGGAAGAGTCTTTCCACCTCTATCCTATCCATCCCATTCATCATCTTATACGTCTCAATGAGATCTCCCCTCATTTTTCTAAACCCTAACAAGTACAAGCCCAGTTTATTCAGCCTCTCCTCATAGCTCAACCCCCTCAACTCTGGTATCAGCCTAGTAAACCTCCTCTGCACTCCCTCCAAGGCCAAAATATCTTTGCGCAGGTGCGGCGCCCAAAACTGCACACAGTACTCCAGCTGCGGCCTCACCAATGCCCTATACAGCTGCAGCAAGACCTCCCTACTTTTATATTCAATCCCCCTTGCTATGAAGGCCAGCATCCCATTCGCCTTCCTGACCACCTGCTGCACCTGCAGGCTGGGTTTTTGCGACTCATGCACAAGGACCCCGAGGTCCCTCTGCACCGTTGCCTGCTGCAGTTTTTCGCCCCGTAAGTAATAGTCCTTCCTACCATTCTTCCTACCAAAGTGGACCACCTCACACTTGCCAACATTAAATTCCATTTGCCATTTCCTGGCCCATTCGCCCAGCCTATCTAGATTCTTCTGCAGACTCTCCACACCCTCCGCACAATTTGCCGTTCCCCCAATCTTGGTGTCATCAGCAAATTTCGACACCCTACACTCGGTTCCCTCCTCCAGATCATCTATATAAATGGTAAATAGCTGAGGCCCCAGCACCGACCCCTGGGGCACTCCAAGGTTATGTTGCAGCTATATAAGGTGCTACAGTTTTGGTCTTCTTACTTGAGAAAGGATATATAACCCCTCTTCAATAGCGGAACCACATTAGCTGTTCTTCAGTCATCTGGCACCTCCTCACTGGCCAGAGAGGAATTGAAATTTTGGATTAGAGCCCCTACAGTCTCCTCCCTTCTGCCCCATAGGAGCCTGGAATACATCTGGACTTGGCGGTTTATCCACTTTTAATCTGCCAACGCCTCTAATACCTTGTCCTTCCCTATGCCAATTTGCTCAAGAACCTCACAGTCTCTGTCCCTGAATTCCAGATCATCGTCCTGATTCTTTTGAGTGAAGGCAGATGTGAAGTATTCATCCAACACTCTACCAATGTCCTCTGTCTTCACCCCTTGGGCCCTAATGGGCCCTACTCTTTCCTTGGTTATCCTCTTTTTATTGATACACTCAAAATATTTTGGGATTTTCCCTACTTTTATAGCCAGAGCTTTCTCATATCCCCTCTTTCCATTCCTAATTGTTTCCTTAAGCCCCAACCTCTACTTCCTATACCTCATTAATGCCTCCACTGATTTGCTGCCCTTGTTAAAAGCCTTTCTTTTCCTTCTCATTGTATTCTGAATATATCTGATAATCCATGGTTCTCTGGGCTTGTTATTCCTTCCTATCACCTGAGCGGGAACATGCTGGGCTTTTTGAATGCCCCCCCCAGTGCCCTTTTGTAGATTTCCCTATTAGTGTCTGTTCCCAGTTTACCTTGGCCAGATCCTGTCTTATTCTCCCAAAACCTGCTCTCACCCAGTCCAAAATGTTTTGTTGCAGTTTATCTATTTCCTTCTCCATAACAAGCTTAAATTGTATCATGTTATGATCGCTGTCATTAAAAGGCTCCCCCACCACCTGTCTGGCTTTATTCCCTAGAATCAGGGCCAGCACAGCTCCCTCCCTTGTTGGACCCTCCGCATATTGATCTAAAAAGTTCTCCTGTACACATTTCAAGAAAGCTACTCCATCCAAGCTCTTAACACTGTATACATCCCACTTAATGTTAAATGCTGGAACAAGCTCAAGAGGCTGAATGGCTTACTCCTGTTTCTGTGATATATAATTGGGGTTTACTCTTAAATATTTCACATTACATTACCATATAGCATGTTCTTTATTGAGCAGGTTGATTTTTCGTTATTTCATGTTCAGCACTCCAATAATCCAGTGTTTAGCCATTGACTGTCCATTGTGTATTGCACCAAGTATTCATAGTGCATATAAGTAGTGCATCCTTCAGTCTATACTAGACTATGTAGTAGTCCTTGTGTTACATGCTGTTTGTCTTGTTGAACTTCTGTAATATTGTGGTCTATTCCCTGTGCAAATGATTCTGTGCAGTGATGCATCTTAGCTTCAACGTGTCCATGTACAATATAGTGTGCTTGCATTCCATTGAAAATGCTTCCTCGTTGGAAATTATGGATGGATTGCTAAATGGAACCCAGATCAAGTATCTGACTGAAGTTCAAGGACTAACTGGAAAGTTATTTGTAGATTTTTATTCCTGTTTTTAGGGAGATGAAGAGTTTGACCTGACACCTGCTGAAGTTCTGTACCAGGGTATTCTACCCAGTCTGCCTCAGTACATGGTGAGCCTACATTCAGCTACAATCATCTCTCTTTTCGAACAGAATTATTTAGAATATTCAACTCAAATAGGTTATTTGGCCCAGCCACATCATGCTGGCATTTATGCACAACTTGAGGCCCATTCCATCCTTTTTCTTTTAACATAACAGTCCAGAAATCTGCAGGTTAGGTGGATTGGCCATGCTAAACTGCCTCTTTGTGACCCATGATGATGTAGATTAGTGGGCTAAGTGCGTGGAGTTAGGGGATAGCGTGGGAGGTGGGCCTGGGTGAGAAGCTCTGTTGGAGAGTCGGTGCACAGTTGATGAGACAAATGGGCACCTTCTGCACCGTAGGGATTCTATAGTTCTGTGATATTTGTAACTAGCTTCCCCTTACCTTGTTACAGTTAGTCCTAGCTGCCCCCTTTTTAATTCTGTCTGGAAATAAAGCCTAGTGCTTGGTTTGCTTTTTATCATCTGTTTACTACCTTCTGCCAGACCTTTTTTCCTCCTCATCTGCGTTTGGATCCTTGTTTTCCGTGGAATGTGTGATCTCTTTATTTCATTCTTACCAAAATGTAAAATTTTCTACATACCTATAAAATGAATTAGCAAATATAGGCCCATTGTGCAAGTTTATTAATACTGCTGTAATTTGTCGCAGTCCTCTTCAATATTAACTATTCTCCCCAACAGCTTGATGTTACGCACCAGTTTAGACAGTGTCTTTAATTTCAAAATTTAAGTTGTTAATGTAAATTAACAGTTATTGTCCCAGCAGTGATTACTGTGGAACCCCACTTCCCACTTTTGCCGGTCAGAATTATTTTGTTATTTGACTACTTTTACTCCCTCCCTTTGTTTCCATCTTGCTACCAGCTAGCTATCCCCGACTCCACAAGATCTAATGATATTCAGTTGTCTATGATGTGGTATTTTATCAGAAACTTTTTTGGAAAGCTATATTTATTCTAGGTCCATCTCCATGGTAACCTGTCAAAGAATTCAGTAATATTGGTCAAGTGGAACTTTCCCTTTTGAAATTGATGTTGAATATTGATTATTATGACTTTTAGTTTATATGTATCCTATCTTTGTCTTTGGTGGGGAATTCTTACTACTAGTCTTAAACTGATTGCTCTCTAAATATATTTATGACAACATTTGGGTGTATTTCTCCCGAAAAACATCTGAATGTTGTTCCTAGTCAGAAAACTGTTGAAATTCCAATGTGGCACCCTGGAAGTGGCAACCTGGCAATGCTAGGGTACTGTGCAGTCATTTCCACCTCGGGGCTTCAATGGCCTCCAAGTCCCCCAATGTGGCCATCACACTTGGTTTTGTTTGTGCAAATCACACTGGGGTCCCGCTACCCCCGAGGGCTGTGGACTCCCAGGAATAGGGAGAATCCAGTTTGAAATTGACAAATCATATTTAAATCATCTGTAAATTAAGATCTGGATTAAAAAAAACAAAGAAAATTACAGCACAGGAACAGACCCTTCACCCCTCCAAGCCTGCACAGAACATGCTGCCCAACGTAACTAAAATCCTCTACACTTCCAGGAACCATATCCCTCTATCCCCATCTCGTTCATGTACTTGGCAAGACGCCACTGAAAAGTCACTACCGTATCCGCTTCCACTACCTCCCCCGGCAACCAGTTCCAGGCACCCACCACACTCTGCGTAAAAAAAAAAAATCTGCCTCGTACATCTCTTTTAAATTCTGCCCCTCACACCTTTAAACTTATGCCCCTTTGTAGTTGACTCTTCCACCCTGGGAAAAAGCTTCTGACTTTCCACTCTGTCCATGCCCCTCATAATCTTGTAGACTTTATCAGGTCTCCCCTCAACCTCCGTCGCTCCAGTGAGAACAAACCAGGTTTCTCCAACCTCTCGTCATAGCTAATGCCCTTCGTACCAGGCAACATGCTGGTCAATCTTTTCTGCATCCTCTCCACATCCTTCTGGTAGTGTGGCGAGTAGGATTGAACACTATATTTCAGGTATACTGAATTGGATACTGTTGTGGAGGATGCTTTACCTGGGACAAGCTGCGACATCCGGAACTCTGATATTGAGTCTGGTTCTTCAGGGCAAAAGGGTGGGAGGAAGAAGAGGAGAGTGGTAGTGATAGAGGACTCGATGGTCAGAGGTACAGACAGGAGGTTCTGTGGTCGGGACAGAGACTCCTGCGTGGTTTGTTGCCTCCTGGGTGCCAAGGTCAGGGATGTCTCTGATCGCGTGCACAGCGCTCTAAAGTGGGAAGGTGATCAGCCAGATGTCGTGATACACATCGGTACCAATGACGTAGGTAGGAAGAGTGAGGAGGTCCTAAAGAGAGAGTGTAGAGAGCTTGGAAGGAAATTAAAAAGCAGGACCCCAAGGTAGTAATCTCAGGATTGCTACCTGTACCACGTGCCAGTGAGGGTAAGAGTAGGATGCTTGGGCAGATGAACACGTGGCTGAGGAACTGGTGTAGGGGGCAGGGTTTCCGATTCTTGGATCATTGGGACTTCTGGGGCAGGTGGGACCTCTACAAGAGAGACGGGATACACCTAAACTACAAGGGGACCAATATACTTGCTGGGAGGTTTGCTAGTGTTATTGGGGAGCGTTTAAACTAGATTTGCAGGGGGATGGGAACCAGAGTGCCAGAGCAGATAGGGGAGCTGGGGTAAAAAGGTTAGTTCAAGCAGAATCACAAAGGGAAGGGTTGAGTGTGGTGGAAATAATCTTTTGAGGTATGCCTGTTTCAATGCCAGGAGTATTGTGGGGAAGGCAGATGAGTTGAAGGCGTGGATTGATACCTGGAAATATGACGTTATAGCCATTAGTGAAACTTGGCTACAGGAGGGGCAGGACTGGCAGCTTAATGTTCCAGGGTTCCAATGTTTCAAGTGTAATAGAAGCAGAGGGATAAAAGGTCGGGGGGTGGCATTGTTGGTCAGGGAGAATGTTACAGCGGTACTCAGGCAGGATAGATTAGGGAGCTTGTCTACAGAGGCTCTATGGGTGGAGCTGAGAAACAGAAAGGTATGACCACATTAATGGGGTTGTATTATAGACCACCTAATAGTCAGAGAGAATTGGAGGAGCAAATCAGCAGAGAGATAGCTGACAACTGCAAGAAACACAAAGTTGTGATAGTAGGGGATTTTAATTTTCCACATATAGATTGAGACTCGCATACTGTTAAAGATTTAGGCAGGGTAGATATTGTAAAATGTGTTCAGGAGAATTTTCTACATCAGTATATAGAGATGTCATCTAGAGAGGATGCGATATTGGATCTCCTATTGGGAAACGAGTTAGGGCAGGTGATGGATGTGAGTGTGAGGGAACACTTGGATCCAATGATCATAATGCTATTAGTCTCAACCTGATTATGGATAAGGATAGATCTAGTCCTCGGGTTGAAGTTCTGAACTGGAAAAAGGCCAAATTTGATGAAATGAGAAGGGATCTGGGAAGTGTGGAGGCCTTCAAAGGAGAAATTTTGAGAGTGCAGAGTTCGTATGTTCCTGTCAGGATTAAAGGCAAAGTAAGTAGGAATAAGGAACCTTGGTTCTTGAGGGAGATTGTAATGCTGATTGAGAGGAAGAGAGAGTTGTGTGAAATGTACAGGCAGCAAGAAACAGATCAGATGCTCGAGGAGTATAAAAAGTGGAAGAAGCTACTTAAGAGGGAAATCAGGAGGGCTAAAAGAAAACATGAGGTTGCTTTGGCAGACAGAGTTAAGGAAAATCCAAAGAGCTTCTATAGGTATGTTATGAGCAAAAGGATAGTGAGGGATAAAATTGGTCTTCACGAAGACCAGAGTGGTAGACTGTGTATGGAACCAAAAGACTCAGAGTATTCCAGTCCTTTTGGAAGCAAGGATCCATTCCTCAGGAACTCAAAGATGCTTCCATCGTACACCTCTACAAGAGGAAGGGCAATCAGCAAGTATGTGACAACCACCGAGGAATCTCCTCGCAAGAAAAACCCTCGCAAGAGTCCTGCTAAATCATCTGGTCACTCATCTGGAGCTGGGCCTGCTTCCAGAGTCACAGTGTGGCTTCCACAAAGGTCGTGGGACTACTGACGTGATTTTTGCTGCGCGCCAACTTCAGAAGTGTCAGGAGCAGAATCGTGAGCTCTACACAACCTTTGTTGACCTCGCGAAAGCCTTTGACACTAAGTCGACAAGGCCTGTGGAGGATTGTCAAAGTTCGGCTGCCGCCCCAAATTAATTCAGATGATACACCAGTTCCATGATGGCATGATGGCCAAAGTACTGGATGGCGGAGAATCCTCTGAGGCATTCCCAGTCACCAATGGCGTCAAACAGGGCTGTGTGCTCGCACCCACACTGTTCAGCCTGATGTTTACTGCCATGCTGAATGATGCCTTCCAGGACAGTGTTGCTGGAATCAGCCTCAAGTACAGAATGGATGGGAAGCTTTTCAACCTGAGGAGACTTCAATCTATTACCAAAGTGAAAGAGACTGTTCTGAGAGACTTCCTCTTTGCGATGACTGCGCCCTGTATGCTGGCTGAGAGCCAGAGACGCACGTCAGTATAGACAAATTTTCCACGGCTTGTGACAACTTTGGACTCGCCATCGACATTAAAAAGACCGAAGTCATGCACCAGCCTGCTCCTCGTGCACTGTACACAGAACCCATAATCACAATCTAAGGGCAGAAACTACAGGCAGTGGACCAGTTTACTTATCTTGGCAGCACCCTCTCCCAAGCAGTGACTATTGATGCAGAAGTTAACTGCAGGATAGCAAAGGCAAATTCTGCTTTCGGTAGACTGCGCTCCACTGTATGGGAATGTCGAGGAATCAGCCCAGCAAAAAAACTGAAGGTCTACAGCGCCGTGGTACTCACTACCCTCCTGGATGCCTGTGAGATGTGAACTGTGTATCGAAGGCATGCAGACAGCTCAATCATTTCCACATGACTTGTCTTTGCAGAATATTACGCATCAGATGGCAAGACAAAGTACCAGACACTGAAGTTCTCTCTAAAGCAAGCCTGCCATCAGTCCACACACCGCTGATGAGAGCGTAGACCCAGTGGGCAGGTCATGTCATCCGTATGTCAGACGAGTGCATACCCAAGCAGCTCCTTTTTGGGGAACTCTCTGCTGGAAGAAGCTCGCATGGAGGGCAGAAGAAACGTTTCAAAGACGCAGTCAAAGCCTCCCTGAAGTCACTTGACGTTGACACAACCACCTGGGAAACGCTGGCACTAAACCCTCCTACCTGGCGCTGCCTCATCCACAAGGGCTGTCAAGCTCACGAAGCAAGGTATATTGCTGAAGCACAACTTAAGGGCGAGCTGCGCAAGTGCAGAGCCATCAGCGCAACAACTACACAAGTCTGTCCAATATGCGCCAGGACATTCCATGCCCGAATTGTCCTGATCAGTCGTTTTCGAACACACTGCAACCAGCCTCAAAATGACTAATGGTGTTGAGTCCTCATCGATGATGATGGATGAACAACAACAAAGGCAAAGTAAATAGGAATAAGGAACCTTGGTTCTGGAGGGAGATTGTAACACTGATTAAGAGGAAGAGAGAGTTGTGTGAAACGTACAGGCAGCAAGGAACAGATCAGATGCTCGAGGAGTATAAAAAGTGCAAGAAGCTACTTAAGAGGGAAATCAGGAGGGCTGAAAGAAAATATGAGGTTGCTTTGGCAAACAGTGAAGGGAAATCCAAAGAGCTTCTATAGGTATGTTATGAGCAAAAGGATAGTGAGGGATAAAATTGGACCTCTTGAAGACCAGAGTGGTAGACTGTGTATGGAACCAAAAGAGATGGGGGAGATACTAAATGGTTTTTTTGCATCCGTATTTACTGAGGAAAAGGGGATGGAGTCTACGGAAATAGGGCAAACAGGTAGGGAGGTCATGGAACCTTTACAGCTTAAAGAGGAGGTGGTGCTGGCTGCCTTGAAGCAAATCAGAGTGGATAAATCCCCAGGACCAGACAGAGTATTCCCACAGACCTTGAGGGAGGCTAGTAGTGAACTTGCAGGGGCCCTAGCAGACATACTTAAAATGTTAGCATTCACGGGGTAAGTGCTGGATGATTGGAGGGTGACTCATGTTCCGTTGCTTAAAAAAGGTTCCAAAAGAAATCCGGGAAATTATAGGCCAGTAGGTTTGACATTGGTGGTGGGCAAGTTATTGGAAGATGTGATAAGGGATAGGATCTACAAATATTTGGATAGACAGGGACTTATTAGGGAGAGTCAACATGGCTTTGTGCGTGGTAGGTCATGTTTGACCAATCTATTAGAGCTTTTCAAGGACGTTATCAGGAAAGTGGATGAAGGGAAGGCGGTGGATGTTGTCTGTTTGGATTTTAGCAAGGCCTTTGATAAGGTCCCTCATGGGAGGTTACTTAGGAAGGTTCAGTCGCTAGGTATACGTGGGGAGGTAGTAAATTGGAATAGACACTGGCTCAATAGAAGAAGCCAGAGAGTAGTTGTGGAGGATTGCTTCTCTGAGTGGAGGCTTGTGACTAGTGGGGATCAGCACTGGGCCCGTTGTTGTTTGTCATCTATATCAATGATCTGGATGTTAATGCAAATTTGCTGATGATACAAAGATTGGAGTGGACAGTGGGGAAGGTTTTCAAAGCTTGCAGAGGGATTTGGACCAACTAGAAAAATGGCAAATGGAATTTAATGCAGACAAATGTGAGGCATTGCACTTTGGAAGGACAAACCAAAGTAGAACACACAGGGTAAATGGTAGGACTCTGAAGAGTGCAGTTGAACAGAGGGATCTGGGAATGCAGGTACAGAATTCCCTAAAAGTAGATAGGGTCGTAAAGAGTGCTTTTGGTACATTGGCCTTTATAAATCGGAGTATCGAGTATAAAAGTTGGTAAGATTGTATAAGGCATTGGTGAGGCCGAATTTAGAATATTGTGTACAGTTTTGGTCATCTAGTTACAGGAAGGATGTAAATAAGGTTGAAAAAGTGCAGAGAAGGTTCACGAGGATGTTGCTGGGACTTGAGAAGCTGAGTTACAGAGAGAGATTGAATAGGTTAGGACTTTATTCCCTGGAGCGTAGAAGAATGAGGGGAGATTTGATAGAGGTGTATAAGATTTTGATGGGTATAGATAGAGTGAATGCAAGCAGGCTTTTTCCACGAAGGCTAGAGGAGAAAAAAAACCAGAGGGCGTGGATTAAGGGTGAAAGGAGAAAAGTTTAAAGGGAATATTAGGGGGGGCTTCTTCATGCAGGGAGTGATGGAAGTGTGGAATGAGCTGCCGGATAAAGTGGTAAACGTGGGATCACTTTTAACGTTTAAGAAAATCTTGGATGGGTTCATGGATGAGAGGTGTGTGGAGGGATATGGTCCGAGTGCAGGTCGGTTTGTCTAGGCAAAAAATGGTTCAGCACAGACAAGAAGAGCCAAAAGGCCTGTTTCTGAGCTGTGATTTTCTATGGTTCTGTATTCCATTTGTGGCATAACTAAGATTCTATAAGGCTGCAACATGACTTGCCAGTTTTTAAACTCAATATTCCAGCTGATGAAGGCAAGCATGCCGTATGCCTTCTTGACTACCTTATCCACCTGCATTGTCACTTTCAGTGACCTGTGTACCTATCCACCCAGATTCCTTTGCCTATCAATACTCTTAAGGGTTCTACCATTTACTGTATATTTTCTGTCTGCATTAGACCTTCCAAAATGCATTACTTCACATTTGTCTGGGTTAAACGCCATCTGCCATCTCTCCGTCCAAGTCTCCAACTGATCTGTATCCTCTGATGGTCCTCATCGCTATCCGCAAATCCACTAACCTTTGTGTTGTCCGCAAACTTACTAATCAGTTCAGTTACGTTTTCCTCCAAATCATTTATTTTATATACAGCAAAGCTCTCAGCACTGACCCCTGAGGAATGTGACTTGTCACACCCCTCCATTCAGAAACGCACCCTTCCACGGCTACCCTCTGTTTTCTTTGACCAAGCCAGTTTTGTATTCTCCTTGCCAGCTCATCTCTGATCCCCTGTGGCTTCATCTTCTGCACCAGTCTGCCATGAGGGACCTTGTCAAAGGCCTTACTGAAGTCCATGTAGATAACATCCACTGCCCTACCCTCATCAATCATCTTCGTCACCTTCCTTGAAAAACTTGATCAAGTTCGTGAGACACAACCTCCCCTTCACAAAACCTAGGATCAGTGCTGGCCAGACTGGAAAATACAACTTCTTATTTATCTGACGTTCATCTCACTACACCTTTTTGTAACAAATATTTAATACATGTAATAGTACTATTGTTTTCTTTTCATTTCAAAGAACAATGAAAATTACAGCACAGGAACAGGCTTTTTGGCTCTATATTCCCATCATATTCATGTCCTTGTCAAGACGCCCCTTAAAAGTCACTACCATATCAGCTTCCACTACCTCCCTTGGCAACGAATTAGACTGTTTAAAAATCAAGAGTTGCAATCCATCCAGACCAGGGGTTTTTAGTTTGATTTAATTATTTAATATTTCTCTTTTTTTTAAACCAGCATTTCAAGTGCATTTATATAACTCTTTATGCATTTGTTTAACGCCTAACCCCTGGCACTGTGAAGCAGCAGTGCGAACCACTGTGCTACCGTGGGCGGCACAGTGGTTAGCACTGTGGCTTCACAGCACCAGGGACCCAGGTTTGATTCCCAGCTTGGGTTACTGTCTGTGCGGAGTCTGCACATTCTCCCAGTGTCTGTGAGGGTTTCCTCCTCTCCGACATTCTGAAAGACATGCTGGTTAGGGTCATTGACCCAAGCAGGTGCTGAACAGGTGCAACTAAGGAAATTTCACAGTAACTTCATTGCAGTGTTAATGTAAGCCTTATTTGTGACTAATAAATAAACTTTAAAATCTGATCTTCCAATTTCGTGTCTACTTGATACATTTTCTCAATAAATACTGAAGCAACATAGTTGTTTAATATTCCTGCCATTTTGTTTTTGCAGCTTGTGGATTTTCTCCCGTGTATGCCTGTTGCAGCCCAATTCCTATCCTACCTTTCCTTATTATTTATATACTTGTAGAATATTTTATTATTTTGTTTTCTGTCCTTAATTTAGTTCTACGTTTCCCTTTGCCTTTTCTAATTGTATTTTGACTTTTCATAGAATAATTCAGTATAGAAGAGGCATTCCAGCTCATCAAGTTTGCACTGACATGCAAAAAACACCTGATCTGCTCACTTAATCCAATTTCCCAGCTCTTGGCCCATAGCCTTGAATGTTACAATGTGGCAAATGCTCATCCAGGATGTGACGCAAATTGCTTCTACCACTCTATCAGGCAGTGCATTCCAGACCATCACCACCCTCTGGTTAAAAAGGTTTTTCCTCAGATCACCTTGAACCTGTTCCCCTCAAGACTGACCTATCGTAGAATCCTACAGTGCAGAAGAGGCCCTTTGGCCCATCAAGTCTACACCTGCGCATAAAAGCCCCTGACTTGGCCCATAGCCTTGAATGTTATGATGTGCCAAGTACTCATCCAAGTACTTTTTAAAGGATGTGAGGCATCCCGCCTCCAACATCCTCTCAGGCAGTGCATTCCAGACCGTCACCACCTTCTGGGTGAAAAGGTTTTTCCTCAAATTCCCCCCTAAACCTCCCACCCCTCACTTTTAATTTGAGCACCCTCGTAACTGACCCTTCAACTAAGGGGAACAGCTTCACCTTATCCACGCTGTCATAATCTTGTACATCTCAACGTGGTCACCCCTCATTCCACTCTGCTCCATTGAAAACAACCCAGGCTTATCCAACCATTAGAACATAGAACATAGAACATAGAACACTACAGCACAAACAGGCCCTTCGGCCCACAAGTTGCGCCGACCACATCACCTACCAACCTACAGACCTATCTATAACCCTCAATCTCATTAAACCCCATATACTCATCCAGAAGTCTTTTAAAAGACCCCAGCGAGTTCGCCTCCACCACCACTGACGGCAGCCGATTCCATTCACTCACCACCCTCTGAGTGAAAAACTTACCCCTAACATCACTTCTGAACCTCCCTCCCCGCACCTTAAATCTGTGTCCTCTCGTAGCGACCATTTCAAACCGGGGAAATAGCCTCTGAGAGTCCACCCTATCTATCCCTCTCAACATTTTGTAAACTTCTATCAGGTCGCCTCTCAACCTTCGTCTCTCCAGGGAAAAGAGTCCCAGCTCCCTCAACCTAACTTCATAAGGCATGCCTCCCAGTCCAGGCAACATCCTTGTAAATCTCCTCTGCACCCTTTCAATAGCTTCTACATCCCTCCTATAGTGAGGCGACCAGAACTGCGCACAATACTCCAAATGAGGCCTGACAAGGGTCTTATAAAGTTCCAGCATTACCTCCCGACTCCTAAACTCAATCCCTCGATTAATGAAGGCCAGTACACCATACGCCTTCTTGACCACCTCCTCCACCTGCGAGGCCGATTTAAGAGTCCTGTGGACCCGGACCCCAAGATCCTTCTGCTCCTCAACACTACTCAGACTTCTGCCCTTAATAGTGTACTCGTTCATCCCGTTGGTTCTGCCAAAATGGACGACAACACATTTATCCGCGTTGAAGTCCATCTGCCACTTCTCCGCCCAGTCCTGCATCCTATCTATGTCCTGCTGCAACTTTTGCCATCCTTCCAGATCATCCACAACACCACCGACCTTCGTGTCATCAGCGAACTTACTCACCCATCCCTCCACTTCCTCATCCAGGTCATTTATGAAAATGACAAACAACAAGGGTCCCAGAACAGATCCCTGAGGCACTCCGCTGGTGACTGACCTCCATTCAGAAAAAGCCCCATCCACAACCACTCTCTGCCTTCTGCAGGCAAGCCAGTTCTGGATCCACAAGGCCAAAGGCCCTTGGATCCCATGCCCTCTCACCTTCTCAAGAAGTCTTGCATGGGGGACCTTATCAAACGCCATTCTTCCTAATTTAAATATTCCATCCCAGACAGCATCCTCATGAATTACCTTTGCACCCCTTCCAGTGCAATCGATAATGTGGCAACCAGACCTGCACGCAGTTCTCCAGCTGTGGCCTCACGGAAGTTTTATACAACTCCCAACACGACTTCCCTGCTTTTGTAATCTCTGTCACGATATGGCAAATGTCCCATGTGCATTTTTCACCACACTATTAACATGCTCTTCTGCTTTCAGAGATCTACGGACAAATTTGCCAAGGTTCCTTTCTTCCACAGAACCTCCTAACATCATGCCGCTCATTGAATACTTCCTTGTTAAAGTGCATCACCTCGCACTTTTTTTCAGGGTTAAATTTTATCTGCTACTTATCTGCCCATTTGACCATCCTGCAACCCAAGACATTCAGCCTCACTGTTAACCACCCAGTCAATCTTTATGTCATTCTTGCTAATCCTACCCCCCCACATAGTCAAAGAACAGAAAAGTATAGTACAGGAAAAGGCCTTTTGGCCATCTAAGCCTGTGCCAATCATGATGCCTTAACTAAAGAATAAATTGGTCTATATCCCTCTGTTCCCTCCCTATTCATATACTCATCCAGATCCTTTTAAATGTTGCTAATGTGCTACTTCCACCACCACCTCTGTAGCGTGTTCCAGGCACCCATCACTCTCTGTGGAAAAATACTTCCCCCGCACATCTCCCTTAAACTTTCTCCCTCACACTTTGAACCTGTGCCCCCTTGTAATTGACACTTCCCCTCTTGGAAAAAGCCTCTGACTATCCATTCTGTCAATACCTCTCATAATTTTGTAGACTTCTATCAGGTCTCCCCTCATCTTCCATCTTTATTCAACGTCTCCTCATAGTTAACTCCATCGCGTCCAGGCAACATTCTGGTGAACTTTTTTTGCACTCTCTACAAAGCTTCCACCTCCTTTTGGTAGCGTGGTGACCAGAACTGCACGCAATACTCTAAATGTAGTTTTATATGGCTGCAACATGATTTCCCAACTCATGTACCCAGTGCCCCGGCTGATGAAGTCAAGCATGCCACATTCCTCCTTAATCAACTTGGCAACCTGTGTTGCCACTCTTAGAGAACTGTGTGTCATCTATGTTTGATTTGATTTATTATTGTCACATGTATTGGTGTGCAGTGAAAAGTGTTTTTTCTTGTACACTATACAGACAAAGCATAGAGTAGATAGGGGAGAAGGGAAGGAGAGAGTGTAGAATGTAGTTCTATAGTCAAAGCTGGGATGTAGAAAACAATCAACTTAATGCAAGGTAGGTCCAGGGAAAAAACTGTTTTTGAGTCAGTTGGTACATGATCTCAAACTTTTATACCTTTTTCCCAACGGGAGAAGTTGGAAGAGAGAACGCCCAGGGCGTGCGGGGTTCTTGATCATGCTGACTTCTTTTCCAAGACAGCGAGAAGCGTAGACGGAGACAATGGATGGGACGTTGGTTTGTGTGATAGACTGGGCTTAATTCACAATTGTTTTGTAGATTCTTGCGGTCTTGGTCAAAGGAGGAGCTACAAGGAAAAGGAAGCTTTCTGTGGTACATTTGGTGAGAGTTGCAGCAGACATGCTGAATTTCCTTAGCTTCCTGAGAAAGTAGAAGCATTGGTGGGCTTTCTTAACTATAGTGTTGGCGTGGAGGGACCAGGACAGGTTGTTGGTGATCTTACATGTAGAAACTTGAAGGTCTTTTTTCCACTTCATCCCCATTGATGTAGACAGCGACATGTCCTCCACTCTGCTTCCTGAAGTTGATGACTATCTTCTTTGTTTTACTGACATTGAGGGAGAGATTATTATTGTTGCACCAGTTCATCAGATTCTCTATCTCTTTCCTGTACTTTGTCTCGTCATTGTTTGAGATCTGATCCACTACGGTGGTGTCATCAGCAAACTTGAGAATGGAGTTGGAGCTGAATTTGGCCACACAGTCATTAGTATAGATATATATATAAATGACAAATAGTAGGGACCCAGCACAGATTCCTACGGTACGCCATTGGGCACTGGCATCCAGACACCAAAGCAGCCTTCTGTCGCTTACAACTGAGCCAATTTTGAATCCACTTTATCAAATTACCCAGTATCCCATGTGAATTTACCTTCTTTACAAGTCTCCCATGTGGGATATTGTTAAAGGCTTTGCTGAAATCCATATAAAGTACGTCAACTGCACTACCGCCAACTAGATACCTGGTCACCACCTCAAAAAAAATTCAATCAGATTTGTTTGGCATGAGCTCCCTCTGACGAAGCCATGCTGACTATCCCTGATCAAGCCTTGCCTCTCCAAGTAGAGACAGATGCTGTCCTGCAGAATTTTTACCAATAGTTTCCCTATCACTGACGTGAGACTCACTGGTCTGTGATTCCCTGGTTTGTCTACAACCCTTCTTAAATAGTGGAACCACATTAGCTGTTCTCCAGTCTTCTGGCATGTCCCCCGCGGCCAGAGAGGAATTAAAAATTTGGATCAGAGCCTCTGCAATCTTCTGCCTTGCCTCCCACAACAGGCTGGGACATAACCCATCCAGTCCTGGAGATCTGTCCACCTTTAAACTTGGCAACACCTCCAAGACCTTGTCAGTTTGCTCAGGAACCTCGTTGTGTCTCTCCCGGAATTCTATACCTTCATTCTTATTATCTTGGGTGAAGACGGATGTGAAGTATTCATTTAACACTATACATTTCCTCTGCCTCTATCCACAGATTTCCCCCTTGGCCCTACTCATTCCCTGGTCATCCTCTTCCCACAGACGTACTTTTAGAATGTCTTGGGATTTTTCCCTACTTTTTTACCAGCCAGAGCTTTCTCATATCCCCCCTTTGCTTTTCTAATTGCATTCTTAAGCTCCACCCTGCACTTTCTGTACTTCACTAATGCCCCTGGTAATTTGCTCCCCTTGTACGTGCTTAAAGCACCTTCTTTTCCTTCTCATTGTATCCTTAATATCTCTGGTCATCCATGGCTTTCCTTCCTATCATCCTGGAGGGAACATAGCTGGGCTTGTATATCCCCATGTGACCGCTATCACTAAATTGCTCCCCCAACACAGCCTCAACTACCTTCACAGCTTTGTTCCCCAGAATTAGGCCCAGCTCAGCTCCCTGCCGTGTCGCACCTTTTAGATACTGCCGAAAGATGTTCTCCTGTACACATTTCAAGAAATCCACTCCCTTCAAACCCTTAACACTCTGTCTGTCCCAGCTAATGCTGGGAAAGTTGAAATCACTGACTATAATTACTCTATTATTATTTTTACACACCTTTGTGAATTGTCCATATATTTGCTTCTCAATTTCCCACTTACTATCTGGGGGGGGGGGGGGGGGGGGGTCTATAATAAACACCTAACAATGTGGCTGCTCCATTTTGTATTTCTAAACTCTACCCATAAAGCCTCATTCAGTGTCCCCTCCAAGGTATCATCTCTCCTTCCTACAATCACTGCCTCCTTAACTAATAATGCAATGCCACCACTTCTTTTATTTCCTACTTTTCTGGCCTGAAGTTTCTGTATCTTGGGATGTTGAGTTGCCTATCCTGCCCCTCCATCAACCATGTCTCTGTGATGGATACCGTATCACACTTCCACGTGTCAATCATCACCATTAACTCATTTGTTTTACCTGCAATACTCCTGGCATTAAGTTAGAGGCCATCCAGCCTTTCCTTACTCCCTTGAAACTTAATATCACTGCACTCCCTATGCTTTCACTATTACTCTGTGCCCACCCTGTGCCAAATTAGTTTAAATTCCTCCCAACAGCACCAGCTAAACATCTTGCAGGAATGTTAGTCCAGTTCTGGTTCAGATGTAGACCTAAATTCCTAAACTCTCTATTCCTGTGTAGATCTAAACTCCTAAACTAAACAGTGAGTAGAAAGGTCAGGTAAGTGTTAAATAATTTTACCACTTGTACTTGCAGAGATAATTTCTGTGGCATATAGCTTGTAAAGGTTATTGTAAGGAGGAGCAGGAAAGAAGGGCCCAAGAGAATTGGATATAATCTGAAACAAAATTTTAAATTAAATGGGTAAGACATGATAGGAGAGTCCAAGTTGCAGTCTGTTCTTCATGCTCCATGTGGGAGGCCAGGAATATTTCTATAGACCTATCTATAACCCCCAATCCCATTAAACCCCATATACTCATCCAGAAGTCTTTTAAAAGACCCCAGCGAGTGCGCCTCCACCACCACTGACGGCAGCCGATTCCATTCACTCACCACCCTCTGAGTGAAAAACTTACCCCTAACATCACTTCTGTACTTTCCTCCCCGCACCTTAAATCTGTGTCCTCTCGTAGCGACCATTTCAACCCAGGGAAATAGCCTCTGAGAGTCCACCCTATCTATTCCTCTCAGTATTTTATAAACTTCTATCAGGTCGCCTCTCAACCTTCGTCTCTCCAGGGAAAAGAGTCCCAGCTCCCTCAACCTAACTTCATAAGGCATGCCTCCCAGTCCAGGCAACACCCTTGTAAATCTCCTCTGCACCCTTTCAATAGCTTCTACGTCCTTCCTATAGTGAGGCGACCAGAACTGCGCACAGTACTCCAAATGAGGCCTGACAAGGGTCTTATAAAGTTGCAGCATTACCTCCCGATTCCTAAACTCAATCCCTCGATTAATGAAGGCCACTACACCATACGCCTTCTTGATCACATCCTCCACCTGCGAGGCAGATTTAAGAGTCCTATGGACCCGGACCCCAAGGTCCTTCTGCTCTTCAACACTACTAAGACTCCTGCCCTTGATAGTGTACTCGTTCATCCCGTTGGTTCTGCCAAAATGGACGACTACACATCTATCCGCGTTGAAGTCCATCTGCCACTTCTCCGCCCAGCCCTGCATCCTATTTATGTCCTGCTGCAACTTTTGACATCCTTCCAGACCATCCAGAACACCACCGACCTTCGTGTCATCAGCGAACTTACTTACCCATCCCTCCACTTCCTCATCCAGGTCATTTATGAAAATGACAAACAGCAAGTAACAAACAACTAGTGACCATAATATGATAGAATTCCTTGTCAAGGTGGATAATGATGTAGTTGATTCTGAGACCAGGGTCCTGAATCTCAGTCAAGGTAACTATGATGGTATGAGGCATGAATTAGGACTGGGAAACATTACTGAAAGGAAAGATAGTGGCCAGGCAATTAAAGAACAGGTTGGCGAACTCCAGAAGTTGTTTATTCCTGTTTGGCGCAAGAGTGGTAAGTGAATTGTGGCTAAACCATGGCTTACAAGGGAAATTAGAGATAGTATCAGATTCAAGCAAAAACTTACAAATTGGCAAGAAAAAGGAATAGGCCTAAGGATTGGGAACAGTTTAAAATTCAGCAAAGGAGAACCAATGGATTATTTAAGAAGGGAAACTTAAAAACTGACTGTAAAAGTTTCTATAGATATGTAAAAAAAAATTGACAGAAACAAATGTAAACCCCCTACAGTCAGAAATGGGAGAATTCATAACGGGGAATAAAAAAATGGCTGAGGAATTAAATTTGTATTTTGCTTCAATCTTCACAAAGGAAGACATGAATAATGTGCCAGAAGTGTTGAGAGAAATATGTTTTAATGAGGAGCTGAAGGAAATCAGCATTAGTAGAGAAAAGGTTTGGTGGAAATCAGTGGGATTGAAGACGGATAAATCTCCAGCCCTGATAATCTTCACCCAGAGTACTTAAGGAAGTGGCCCTGGAAATAGTAAATCCATTGGTGGTTATTTTCCAAAGTTCTTTGGACTCTGGAATAATTCCTAAAGATCGGAGGGTAGCTAATGTAAGCTCGCTACTCAAAAAGGGAGATAGAGAGAAAACAGGGAACTATAGGCCAGCGAGCCTAACATCAGTACTGGGAAGTTGCTAGAGCTCATTATCAAGGATTTAGTAACATGGCATTTGGAAGGCAGTGGTATAATCAGACAAAGTCAGCATGGATTTACGAAAGGGAAATCATGCTTGATGAATGGTGATTCGGTCCGCCTTGTTGTCAACAACGAGGGGCATACACGCGGTGGGTCGTGCGAGGGCTGCTCTCGGATGTTGCTTCGAGAGTTGCCTAGTGCTTCACGTTGTTAGTGTACGCTTAAACTGGACCAGCTGACAGGCAACATGACAGCTCAGTGACTATCACTGCTGTGCAGATACATGGATTTGGGCCAGTGTCTGTGGGAGTTTGCACATTCTTCCCGTGCTTGCGTGGGTTTTCTCCAGGTGCTCCAGTTTCCTCCCACACCCCAAAAACGTGCTCTTAGGCTGATTGGTGTTAACAGATTGTCCCTAAATTAGTCGTCCCTCAACCTGGTTATGGTTCCTTTATTGTGGAGTCCAATAGGCATAGACAAAGGTTATAGGCACAAGAGGGCACTCACGGTGTTAAAATGGCGGCGCAGGCTCGTTGGGCGAAGGGCCTGTCTCCCGTGCTGTGTCGTTCTTTGTTCTTTTAATCTATTGGCATTCTTTGAGGATGTAACTAGTCGAGTTGACTCAGGAAAACCAGTGGTTATAGTTTATTTAGACTTTCAGAAGGCTTTCAACAAGGTCTCACATAACAGACTACTATGTAAAGTTAAAGCACGTGGGATTGCACGATGTCTTGAGATGGGTAGAAAGATGGTTAGCAGATAGGAAGCAGTGAGTTGGCATAAGTAGGCCTTTTTCTGATTGGCAGTCAGTGACTAATGGGGCTCCACAGGGATGTGTACCAGGATCCCAACTGTTCAATTATATATTAATGATTTGGAAGAGGGAACTGAATGCATTATCTCCAAATTTGCAGATGAAATTTACAAAGTTGGGTGGGAGGGTGAGCTGTGAGGAGGATGCAGAGATGCTTCAGTGTGATTTGGACAGGCTGAGTGTGTGGGCATCTGCATGGAAATGCAGTATAATGTGGATAAATATGAGGTTATCCACTTTGGTAGTAACAATAGGAAGACAGATTATTTCTTGAATGGGTGTAAATTGCGAGAGATGGATACTCAACAAGACCTTGGAGTCCTCGTGCATCACTTGTTGAAAGTAAGCGTGCAGGTTCAGCAGGCAGTAAAGAAGGTGGTACAGTGGTTAGCAGTGCTGCCTCAGCACGAGGGGCCTGGATTCAATTCCCAGCTGGGATCACTGTCTGTGTGGAGTTTGCACGTTCTCCCCATGTCTGCTGCGTTTCCTTCAGATGCTTTGGTTTCCTGCCACAGTCTGAAAGACGTGCTGGTTAGGCGCATTGACCCGAACAGGTGCTGGAATGTAGCAACTAGGAGAATTTCACAGTAATTTCATTGCAGTGTTAATGTAAGTCTTGTTTGTGACTAATAGATAAACATTAACAAAAAACTTCAGTCAAATGGTATGTTGGCCTTCATAGCAAGAGGATTTGAGTACAGAAATAGGGATGTTTTGTGTAATTGTATAGGGTGTTGGTGAGGCCACACCTGGAGTATTGTGTGCAGTTTTGGTGTCCTTATCTGAGGAAGGATGTCCTCGCTATAGAGGGAGTACAGCGAAGGTTTACCAGGCTGATTCCTGAGATGGCATGTCTGTCATTTGATGAGAGACAAAGTCAGTTAGGATTATATTCACTCGAGTTTAGAAGAGTGAGAGGAGATCTCATGGAAACTTGTAAAATTCTAATGGGGTTAGGCAGGATAGATTCAGGAACAATGTTCCCAATGGTGGGGAAGTCCAGAACTAGGAGTCCTGGACTCCTAGTATTCAGGAGTATTCAATCATCATTAATTCCATTAAGTCCTCTCAGTCTTCAATCCATTTCACAGTCAGATTTCTATTCAGCAACTAATTGTGTTTTTTTGGAAAAGGTAACTAAAGGTTCCAAATGCATGTTTGATGCAAATCTTGTTAGAAAAAAGTAAAACTAAGATCTTCATGAATCTCTACCTTCAACTCTTTTCCACAGATTGCTTTGCTGAAGATCCTTCTGGCTGCAGCCCCAACCTCAAAAGCAAAGACTGACTCAATCAACATTCTTGCTGATGTTCTACCAGAGGAAATGCCGTAAGTATCTCCTTCATTTTGAAATTAGGCTCTCTAGGCCCCCACTTATTAGAAAATTTCAATCTTTTCATTAATTTAGTGATTTTAATGTTCATTGAGTGAAGAGACCATGAACCAACTAGAAGATATATAGTGGAAATTATTTCCATCTATTTTGTTGCAACTTTGGAAGTTATCTTGGTACGATGTAGTTATACTCGAGGAGCTAGAAACCGTGTAACTGTTACAGTGCAAAAGGGGCCCATTCGGCCCATCTTGTCCATACCGACCCAAAGACGCCCAGGTGCTCATTCTAATCCCATTTTACTGCACCCAGCCCATGACATTGCAATTTACAACACTTAAGATTCAGATCCAGCACTTTTTAAAGAGTTTAAGGGTCTCTGCCTCCACCACCTACTCAGGCAGCAAATTCCAGCCACCCACCATCTTCTAAGTAAAAAAGTTTTTCCTCATTCCCACTAATCCTTTTGCCACTTAGTTTGAATCCATGACCCCTGGTTTTTGAACTCTGTAAACGGAAACGGGTTCCTCTCGTCTACTCTCTCACTACACCTCAAGTGTGAATATGTCAGTCACGTCCCCTCTCAGCTTTCTCTGTTCCAAGGAAAACAACTCCAATTTCTCCTCATAGCCACAATTCTCCAGCCCTGACATCATAAATCTTTTCTGCACCCTCCTGGAGCAGTTACATCCTACCTGTAATGTGGTGACCAGAACTGCACACAACACTCCAGTTCTGGCCTCATAAGTGTCTTAGACAGTTTCATTGTTATATCCCTACTTTTGTATTCTGTATCTCTCCCAATGAAGGAGAGCATTCCATATGCTTTCTATGACTTTATTTACCTATACTGCTGCCTTTAGGGATCTGGGCACTTGCATGCCAGGATCTCTCACTTCATAGATCATAGAACCCTACAGTGCAGAAAGAGGCCCTTCAGCCCATCGAGTCTGCACCAAAAACAATCCTACCCAGACCCTACCCCCATCCGACATACTATACCCACTAATCCCTCTAACCCTGGATACTAAGGGGCAATTTCTTAGCATGGCCAATCAACCTAACCCGCGTATCTTTGGACTGTGGGAGGAAACCTGGAGTACCTGGAGGAAACTCACTCAGACACGAGAATGTGTGCAAACTCCACACAGACAGTGACCCAAGCCAGGAATCGAACCCAGGACCCTGGAGCTGTAAAGTAGCAGTGCTAATCACTGTGCTACTGTGCCTCCCATCTACTGCTCCCAGTATATTCCCATTCATTGTGTGTTCCCTTTTACTGTTTGACCTCCCTAAATGCATTGCATCACAATTATCAGAGCTGAACTTCTATCTGCCATTTTCTTGTCCACTCCACTGACCTGTCTGTATAATTCTGGAGCTTACAGCTATCCTCTACATGGTTAATTTTTGTGTCGTCTACAAATTTCCCAATCATGTCCCCTCCAAAGAACAATACAGCCCTTTGGCCTACCTGCGTTGATTCCCAATCCTTATGACAACTTATTGCCCATATATCACTTCCGTCCCCTGTTTCCCTCCTGTTCATGTGTCTAAAAGATATACTTTGCTAATGTGCCTCTACTGGCACTGTGTTCCAGGTACCCACCACCCTCTTTGTGGAAAACTTTCCCCGCATGACTATCCTAAACTTTCCCCTTCTCACCTTGAATCTGCGTCCTCTTGTAGTTTACCTTTCCACTCTGGGAGAAAGCCTCTGACTATCCACCCTATGTATACCTCCCATACTTTTGTAGACCTCTATCAGGTCAGTCCCTCAGCGTCCTTCTTTCCAGTGACAAATCAATTCCAGCCTCCCAGAACACCTGGATCCACTACAGTTTGCCCACTGTTACAACAGGTCCACAGCAGACGCCATTACTCTGACCCTGCACTTAACCCTGGCACACCTAGACAATAAGGACACCTATGTCAGACTCTATTTATTGACTACAGCTCCATCTTCAACATCATTATTCTTGCTTGCTAATATTTTTTCATGCCCTGTCTTTGATTTCCTTTTTTTTTTAATTTGATCCCTGTACTTTCCCTATTCTTCCAGGCTATCTGCAGCATTGAGTTTTTTGTGACTATCATAAGCTTTGTTTTTCTGTCTAATCTCCCCCTGTATTTTTCTAGACAATTGTGGGGATCTAAAGTTAACAGTAGCATTCTTATCTTTGGAGGGTACCCTGAGGATCTAGCTGTTTAGTGTTTCCCACTGGTTTACTGCTGATTTATCTTTTAGCACTCTTGTCCAGTCCCCCTCAGCCAAATTACTTATAGTTTCGTAAAACTTGCCTTCTCCCAGTTTAAAAACTTTACTCCTGATTTACCTTTGCCCCTTTCCATACTAATGCTAGATCTAAATGAATTGCGATCACATTCCATGATATGGTCTTCCACTGTCACTTTCCTTCACTTGCCCATTTTCATCTCCCAAGATTAAATTCAGAATTGCATCTGTTTTCATTGGGCTTGTCAAGTGTTATTTCAGAAAAAAAGTTCCTGAACATGGCGCATGAGTGTTTCACCCTCAGTGTCTCTTATTGTTTGAAATCCAGTTGATATTGGGATAGTTAAAGGCTTCTTCTGTTTTTGCCCTCTTATTCCTATATGCAGAAATTTGTCTACATATTTGTTCTTCTATCTTCCTCTTACTACTTGAGGGTCTGTAGTATACAGCCGATAGTGTGACTGCCCTTTTTTTTAATTCCTAAGTTCAAACCATAAAGACTGATTTGTTAGCCTGGAGCACCTGGAGGAATCCCACATAGACATAGGGAGAATGTGCAAACTCTACACAGTTACACGAGACTCCAATTTAACCCAGATCCCTGATGCTGCCACCGTGCCGCCCACTTTGTTGCTGCTTTCCACTGAGGCCTCCTCTCTCCCCCCGCACCACTGAAACAACATCCAAAGCAGCATATTAGTTTTGAGAGATCGATGACCACAGAGGACTCCTGCACTTCCTTCCTCAGCCTTTTACTTTGTCGGAAGGTCACCCATCCCCTTTCTGTCTGCACTGTTCCTCTGCAGTGTGAACACCTTGCCAAACGTGCTAACCGCCGTGTTCTCAGTATTGCAGATGTTCCATAGTGAGTCTACTTGCAGCTCCAGCTTCGAAATGCAGTTGGCCAGTAGCCGCAGCTGGACACACTTCCTGCACACGTGGTCATTAGGAACACCAGAAACATCCCTTATTTCCCACACTGCATAAGAGCAGCACATCGTGGGTCTGAGGTCTTCTGTCGTGACTTCTCTCCAGATTAAGCTATTTAATCCCTTTAAGAGAATTTAATTAAGCTTGGAACCTTCCTTTGTTTCAAACATTTCTATTATAATCGACGGGACCTACCTTTATTTAAACTAATATGTTATACTTTAAAAACCATTAAAAAATACTTGCGTTTGGCTTTGTTCTGTAGCAAAGATAATCAAAAGCAAAATCCTTTACGTGTCAGAAATCTTGAAATATAAACAGAATTGCTGGGAATATTCAGCAGGTCAGGCAGCATTTTTGAAGAGGAACAGTTAATGCTTCATGTTGATGATCTTTTGGAAGGTCATCATTCTGAAATGTTAACACTATTTCCCTTCATAGATGCTGCCTGACCTGCAGAATATCTCCAGCATTTTCTCTTATTTCATTTTGTCAAATCCCGATTCTGTTAGAATTTGTTCTCATTCTCATACTTTCATTTATTCTATCAGCTTTTTTTTTGTCCCTTCACCTGTTACGCAAGTGGCTTTATGTTACCATGGTGCAGTCATGCAGTGATGTGCTTTGTATTCTTAGTACCACAGTGCTGCAGAGTATGAAGTTGGGAGTAGATGTCAACAGACACAAAGAGATCATCGTAAAAGCAATTTCTGCTGTTTTGTTACTATTACTTAAGCACTTCAAACTCAACCACATCTATCAAGTAAGTAATGTTATATGATCTAAGCACTCCGTTAATATTTTGTAGTGAAAAGTTTATGGGAAGTTTTATTTGGCGTGCAGTATTTTTGTTCTAAATTTTTGTTTCTAATACTACTTTTCCAAATTCATCATTTGATTATTTGAGTTCCAGACATTGAATTACCAATAGTTTCTCATGCAAGTGGCCATGTTTGTGTGCCAGCCTTAATGGAAAATATTAGCTTACAGACCAATTCAGTAATATTTTCATTCTTAGCTGTATGTGAATGCTTGACAATGAGTCAATGCTGATCAGGTGCTGGGAGCATACAGTTTTTTTTGCCTCTCGCCTGGAGACTTCAAAGCCAAATGTAGCTCTGTTACCATCATCTTTACACTTAAGTGCCCATCCTTTGCAACAAAAGCTAACATGTTATTTGTCCTCCTAATTACTTGCTGTACCAGTGTTGACTTACTGTGATTCATGTCATGGGCCTTAAATTTTTCCCAGTCTCTCTCCATTCAAATAATTATTTTTTAACCAAAGTGGATAATTTTATGCGTGGTCACATTGTATTTTGTCTGCCATGTTCTTTCCCACCTGCTTATCCTCTTTATGTTCTCATGCAGCATGATGGCATCTTTCTTTCAAAATTAACTCTGTATCGTTAGAAAACTTGGGAATGTTACACTTGGCTCCCTCCTCTTGGGCAGGAATTTAGATAGCAAATAGCTGAGGGCCAAATATTGATCCCTGCAGCACGCTGCTAGTTACAATTTGACAAGCTGAAAATGCCCCCTTTATTAATAGATATTTTTATATCCATTAACCAATCCTCAGTCAATGCCAATTTATTACCCCAATTCCATGGGTCCTGTTTTTGAGTAAAAACCTCTTGTGTAGCATCTTAATCAAAGGCTTTTGAAAATCCACTTTATTTATTACGTAGTGAAAAAACTGTGTAATGTTTTATCAGACATGATTTCCCTTTCATAAATATGTTGACTGTGCTAGATAGTAGAATTAATTTTTAATTGCATTGTTGCACGACATCCTGAACAATAGATTTTATGGTTTTGCCTATTGCTGATGTTGGGCTAACATGCCAACAGTTGTTGGTTTTCTTCTTTCCCCCTTTCCTAAATAGTCCTGCATTAAAAAGAATCCAAACCTTTTGCTTTACTCTTTTCAAGGTGACTCTAAATTTGTCTCTCTCAACCAGAGGAAACCAATCTTCTCAAATTACCATACTGAAAGTTCTCAATTTTGAGCACCTTTAGCAAGCTTCCTGGTAATTTCTGCTCTAAAGAAATGATCCTCACTTTCTCTGGTCTCTCCTCATAACTAAAACTCCTCATAGATTCATAGAACAATACGGTATAGAAACAGGCCCTTTGGCCCAACTGGTCCATGCCGACCATGGTGCCCTTCTAGCTATCCCAATTGCCCGTATTTGACCTATATCCCTCTAATCCTTTCCCATCCAAAAGCTTTTTAAATGTTGCTATTGTACTTGCCTCAACTACTTTCTCTGGCAGCTTATTCCATATATGCACCACCCTCTTCATGAGAAAGATGCACCTCAGGTCTCTTTTTATTTCTTCCCTCACCTTAAACCTCTACCCTCTAGTTTTCAATTCCCTTTCCCTGGGAAAAAGACTATGGGTGGAATTTTACGAGATTACAAGTGTCCAGCTAGTGTACAAGTGGGAGAGTTCCTGTTCCTTTATTTTGGATGAGTTTTCACTCCCAATTTTACAGATGTAGCCATGGAAAATATGTGCTAGACTGTTTCTAGCTGCTGCAGGCAGTGATAGCTAGAAATCGAAGGCAGGGAGGAATTCAAGCAATTACAATCACCACAGAAGTGGAACTGAAGAAATTCTTGGAGCTACTGGCTACCTGCCGCCAATCTTTGTCGTTCTTTTTAATTCTTTGGCAGGAAGTGGCCTTGCCAACAAAGGCAGCATATATAGCTAAGTACCCTTGAAAAGATGATAGCTGGCTTCATGAACCCCTGCTGCCCACTTGGTGTAGGTCCCTCAACAAAGCTTTTGAGGGGGGAGGTGAGGGGAAGGTGGGGTGGGGGGGTGAGGGGAAGGGGGGGTGAAGGACAGTTCCAGGAATTTGACCAAATGATAACAAATGGCCAAATAATTCCAAGTCAGGGTAGTGTGTGACATGGAGAACTTGTGGGTGGTAGTCTCATGCATGTGCTGCCCTCATCCATCTAAATCATAGCATTCGTAGATTTGGAAGGTGCTGTCTAGGGAGCCTTGGTGATTCCCTGCAGTGCATCATATAGATGGTACACATGGCTGCCACTCTGCGTCAGTGATGGAAGGAATGAATGTTGTGCCAGTCGAGTGGTCAGCTTTGTCCTGGAAACCATTCAGTTAACCATGGATAGTTAGAACTTTTCTTCAGAGGAGGTGATGGTATCGTGGTATTGCCACGGTAATCTTTGGGGACCCGAAATTGAATCCTGCCTTGGCAGATGGTGAAATTACAATCCATTAAATACCTGGAATCACAAATCGAGTGATGACCATGAAACCATTGTCAATCATCATAAAAGCCCATCTGACTCATCAATTTCTTTTAGATCTGGTCTGCGTATGACTCCAGATCCACAGCATTTGATTGGTTCTTTACTGCCCTCTGAAATCATCGAATCATAGAGGTTTACAGCATGGAAACAGGCCCTTCGGCCCAACTTGCCCATGCCACCCTTTTTTTAACCTCTAAGCACGTCCCAATTGCTGCATTTGGCCCATATCCCTCTATACCCATCTTACCCATGTAACTGTCTAAATGCTTTTTAAAAGACAAAATTGTACCAGCCTCTACTACTACTTCTGGCAGCTTGTTTCAGACACTTACACTCTGTGTGTGGAAAAAATTGCCCTTCTGGTCCCTTTTGTCTCTCTCCCCTCTCACCTTAAACCTGTGCCCTTCAGCTTTGGACTCCTCTACCTCTGGGAAAAAATAGGATCCCTACAATGCAGAGGGAGGCATTTGGCCTATCGAGCCTGCACTGACTACAATCCCAACCAATTCCAATCTCTGTAACCCAATGTATTTACTCTGCTAATTCTCCTAACACAAAGAGGCAATTTACCATGGCCAATCCGCCTAACCCACACATATGCCCTGTTTGTGAATTGAAATCCCACTCGCCTGATGAAGGAGCAGCGCTTCGAAAGCTGATTGCTTTTGCTACCAAATAAACTTGTTGGACTTTAATGTGGTGTTGTGAGACTTCTTTTTATTACTGAGCCAGTTCTATATCCACCTTGCCAGCTCACCTCTGATCCCATGCAACTTCACCTCCTGCACTAGTCTGCCATGAGGGACCTTGTCAAAGGCCTTACTGAAGTCCATGTAGACAACATCCACTGCCCTACCCTTATCAATCATCTTCATCACTTTCCCAAAACATTTGATCAAGCTTGTGAGATACGACCTCCTCTCCACAAAACCAAGTTGCCTCTCACTAATACGTCCACTTATTTCCAAGTGGGAATAAATCCTGTCTCGAAGAATCCTTTTCAGTAATTTCCCTACCACTGATGTAAGGCACACCGGCTTGTAATTAACTGAATTATTCTTGCTATCCTTAAACAAAGGAACAACATTGGCTATTCTCCATTACTCTGGAACCTCCTCTGTAGTCATGATGTGAAGATGAAGACTGGGGTAAACGCAGTAAGAAGGGGCAAACCCCGAAAGCTCGTGGGTTTACTATCAAATAAACTTGTTGGAGTTTAACCTGGTGTTGTGAGACTTCTTACTGTGTGTACCTCCCCTGTAGCCAGCGAGGATACAAAGATTTCTTTCAAGGCCCCCAGCAATTTCCTCTCTCTTGCCTCTCTCAGTATTCTGGGGTATACCTGGCTACCCTCTTGCTCTTTAAATATGTATAAAAAGCCTTGGGATTTTCCTTCATCCTGCTGGTCAATGATTTTTCGTGACCCCTTTTAGCCTTCCTTACTCCTTGCTTAAGTTTTTTTCTACTTTTCTTGTATTCCACACTTGCTTCGTGTGTTCCCAGCCTTCTAGCCTTGACAAATGCTTCCTTTTTCTCTTTGACTAGGCTCACAATATCTCTCATTATCCAAGGTGCCCAAAGCTTGCCATACTTACCCTTCATCCTTACAGGAGTACGCCAGTCCTGAATCCCTATCAACTTGCACTTGAAAGCATCCCACATGCCAGATGTTGTTTTGCCCTCAAACATCTGCCCCCAATCTACATTCTTCAGTTGTTGCCTAACATTGTTGTAATTAGCCTTCCCCCCAATTTAGCACCTTAACTTGAGGACTACACTTTTCTTTATCCATCAGTACCTTAAAGCTTACTTTAAATGATCACTGTTCCCCAAGTTCTCCCCTATGGAAGTGTCAACCACCTGGCCTGGTTCATTCCTCAAATGCTAGGTCCAGTATGGCCCTTTCCCTAATTGGACTATCTACATACTGTTTCAAGAAGCCCTCCTGGATTTTCTTTACAAACTCTGCCTCATCCACACCCCTAGCATTAAGTGAGTCCCACTCAATATTGGGGAAGTTAAAATCAATATAGGGGAAGTTATATCACCCTTAACTCATTTATTTTACCTGCAATACCCCTGACATTAAAGTAGAGGCCATCCAGCCTGACCTTACTCCCTTGAAACTTAATACAGCACTCTCTCTGACTTATTTGTTCTGCTGTATGATTCTGTGCCCTTATTCTGCTAACAGTTTGTGTCTCCTCCTCTGCCAAATTAGTTTAAACTCCTCCCAGCAACACCAGCAAAGCATTCTACAAGGATGTTAGTTCCAGCTGGTCCACCTCACTTGTAAAGGTCCCACCTTCCCCAGAAATGGTCCCGGTGATCCAAGAATGTAAATCCATCCGTCCTGCACCAAGTCTTCAGCCATGCATTCATCTGCACTATCCTTCTATTTCTGTGCTCACTAGTATGCGCTACTGGGAGTCAGAGGTTTACAGCATGGAAACAGGCCTTCGGCCCAACTTGTACATACTGCCCTTTTTTTAAAGAAAACCCTAAACTAATCCCCATTGCCTGCATTTGATCCATATCCCTCTATACTCATCATATTCATGTAACTATCTAAATGCTTTTTAAAAGATAAAATTGTACCCGCCTCTACTACTACCTCTGGCAGCTTGTTCCAGACACTCACCACCCTCTGTGTGAAAAAATTGACCCTCTGGACACTTGTATTTCTCCCCTCTGACCTTAAACCTATGCCCTCTAGTTTTAGACTCCCCTACCTTTGGGAAAAGATATTGACTATCTACCTTGTCTATGCCCTCATTTTATAGACCTCTTTAAGGTGACCTCTCAACCTCCTATGCTCCAGAGGAAAAAGTGCCTGTCTACTCAGCCTCTCCTTATAACTCAAATTATCAGGTCCTGGTAGCATCCTAGTAAATCTTTTCTGCAGTCTTTCTAGTTTAATAACATCCTTTCTATAATAGGGTGACCAGAATTGCACACAGTATTCCAAGTGTGGCCGTACCAATGCCCTGTACAACTTCAACAAGACGTCCCAACGCCTGTATTCAATGTTCTGACCGATGAAACTAAGCATACTGAATGCCTCCTTCAGCACTCTATCCACCTGTGACTCCACTTTCAAGGAGCTATGAACACGTACCCCTAGATCTCTTTGTTGTGTAACTCTCCCCAACGCCCTACCATTAACTGAGTAAGTCCTGCCCTGGTTCAATCTACCGAAATGCATCGCCTCGCATTATCTCGCAGTAATCCTTAAATTACAACCTGAGGAGTCCTGCTTTTTGACCTACTGTCTAACTCCCTGAATTCTTGGTGCAAGACCTCACCCCTCTTTCTACCTATGTTATTGGTACCAATATGTACCATGACCTCTGACTTATCACCCTCCCCCTTCAGGATGGATTGCAGCCATTCAGTGACATCCCAGACCCTGGCACCAGGGAGGCAACACTGCCTATGGTGCCAGAAGCTTGGCTCTGTCTGCACTCCCCAGAGGAATGAGCATCCTCATCAGCCTCCAAAATGGAATACTGATTTGCAAGAGAGACCCCAGGGGCTCCTGAACTACCTGCCTACATCTCTTGGATTGCCTGCTGGTCACCCATTCATACTTATTTCTGTTTGCTATCAGTTCACCTGTTTTGTTTCAAATGCTATTTTCATTCATATACAGAACCTATAATTTTGTCCTTTTTTTAAATCACCTCTAGCCTTATCTTCTGATTTACTCTGAGACACAAACTCTCTATCCCTTCCTGTCAAGTTCTGTTTATCATTTTCTGTTTCACTTTAATATTTGAATGTAATCACCGCTTATTCCTTATGGGCCCAGTCTATTTAATTGTTCATCATGAGACAATGTCTCCACCCCAGGAACTAATTAATGAACCATTGTTGGAGCACTCTATAACAAGTATATCTTTCATTAGAAACCAAAACAACACACAATACTGCAGATGTGGCCCAAGTACTCAAATCCTTTTACAATAATGGCTGTACATGGATGTTAGTTTTCAGTGATTCATGAATGAGGACATCCAACGATTCCAAGCCTTTTACCATTTACGAAATACTGTATATTTGCTGTTTTTCCCACCAAAGCGATAACCTTACAATTCTTTGCATTGTATTCCATCTGCCAAATTTCTGCCCACTCACTTAACCTCTCCGAATCCTTTTGAATCCTTTGCATCCACACAGATCACACTTCCACCTAGTTTTGTGTCAACTGGAACCTTAGAAATATTACATTTAATCCCCACATCCAGGTCACTGATGTACTTCCTGATGCTTGTGGTACTCCACTAGTCACAGCCTGCCAACTTGAAAATGACCCTTTTATTCTTACTTTCTGTTTTCTGTCAATTAACCAGTCCTGAATTCATCTTCCCCCAATTCTTTTTGCTGTTCTGTTGTTTACTAACCTCTTGCGCAGGATCTTATAAGAATCTTTCTGAAAATCAAAATATATCACAACTATCATTGCTCTCTATCTGTTAAGATATTATATCCTCAGAAAAGCCCCAGCAGGCCTGTCAAACATGATTTCCCTTTCAGAAGTTTAGTTGTGTAATTTCTGGAAAGAAAGTTTGCCTTACGAAGAATGGTTCAGCAGGTTGGATCTGTACATGTTGGGACTGAGAAAAATAAGAGATGATCTTATGAAGATTGTAAAAGGATTTGAAAGGGTAGATGCTTAATTAACAGATTGGTTAACAAACAGAAAACAAAGATTGGGGGTAAATGGGTGTTTTTCTGGTTGGCAATCAGTGACTCGTGGTGTGCCTCGGATCAGTGTTGGGAGTGTAGTTGTTTACAATTTACATAGATGATTTGGAGTTGGAGGACCAAGTGTAGTGTATCAAAATTTGCAGGTGACACTAAGATGAGTGACAGAGCAAAGTGTGCAGAGGACAAAAGTCTGCAAAGGGATATAGTTAGTCTAAGTGAGTTGGCAAGGGTCTGGCAGATGGAATACAATGTTGGTAAATATGAGGTCATCCATTTTGGGAGGAATAACAGCAAAATGGACTATTATGTAAATGGTAAAAAAATTGCAGCATACTGCTGTGCGGAGGAACCTAGGTGTCCTTATGCGTAAATCACAAAATGTTGGTTTATAGGTGCAGCAGGTAATTAAGAAGGCAAAAGAAATTTTGTCCTTCGTTGCTAGAGGAATGGAGTGGTGTTATAGCTGTATAAGGTGCTGGTGAGGCCACAGCTGGAGTACTGTGTACAGTTTTGGTCTCCTTACTTGAGCAAGGACATACTGGCACTGGAGGAGGTGCACAGAATCACTAGGTTGATTCTGGAGTTGAGAGGATTGGCTTATGAGGAAAGGCTGACTGGACTGGGACTATATTCATTAGAATTCAGAAAAATGAGGGGAGATCTTATAGAAACATATCAGATTATGAAAGGAGTAGATAACTTAGAAACAGGGAGGTTGTTTTCACTGGCAAGTGAAACTCAAATTAGGGGCAAGGCCTAAAATAAGGGGGAGCAGATTTAAGACTGAGTTGAGGAGGAAAGTCTTCCCCCAAAGGATTGTGAATCTGTGGAATTCCCTGCCCAGTGAAGCAGTTAAGGCTACCTCATTGAATGTTTTTAAGGTAAGGATTAATAAATTTTTGAACAGTAAAGGAATTAAGGCTGTAGTGAGCGGGCAGATAAGTGGAGCTGAGTCTACGAAAAGATCACCCATGATCTTATTGAATGACAGAGCATGGCTTGAGGGGCCAAATAGAACATAGAACGTTACAGCGCAGAACAGGCCCTTCGGCCCACGATGTTGCGCCGACCAGTTAAAAAGCAATGACCCTCTAACCTAAACCAAACCCTTTCCATCCATAAACCTATCCACGGATCTCTTAAATGCCCCCAAACTAGGCGCATTTACAACTGCAGCAGGCAGGGCACTCCAATCCCTCACCACCCTCTGGGTAAAGAACCTACCCCTGACATCCGTCCTATAACTACCACCCCTTAATTTGAAGCTATGCCCCCTCGTGCTAGCTTTCTCCATCCGAGGAAAAAGGCTATCACTGTCCACCCTATCTAAACCTCTAATCATCTTATATGTTTCAATAAGGTCCCCTCTTAGCCGCCTTCTTTCTAATGAAAACAACCTCAAATCCCTCAATCTCTCCTCATAGGACCTCCCCTCCATACCAGGCAACATCCTGGTAAACCTCCTCTGCACCCTCTCCAAAGCCTCCACATCCTTCCTATAATGTGGGGACCAGAACTGCACACAATACTCCAAGTGCGGCCGCACCAGAGTCTTGTACAGTTGCAACATGACGCTGCGGCTCCTAAATTCAGCCCCCCTACCAATAAATGCCAAGACACCGTATGCCTTCCTAACAACCCTATCTACTTGATTCCCAACTTTCAGGGATCTATGTACACATACACCTAGAGATCCCTCTGTTCATCCACACTATTCAGAGTCCTCCCGTTAGCCCTATACTCCACACATCTGTTATTCCTGCCAAAGTGAATTACCTCACACTTTTCCACATTAAACTCCATCCGCCACCTCTCGGCCCAGCTCTGCAACTTGTCCAAGTCCCCCTGTAAACTAAGACACCCTTCCTCACTATCTACCACACCTCCGACTTTGGTGTCATCAGCAAATTTACTAATCCACCCAACTATACCTTCATCCAGATCATTTATAAAAATTACAAACAGCAGTGGCCCCAAAACAGATCCCTGAGGCACACCACTCGTAACTGAACTCCATGACGAATACTTACCATCAACCACCACCCTCTGTCTCCTATCCGCCAACCAATTCCTGATCCAATTACCTAAATCACCCTCAATCCCATACATCTGCATTTTCTGCAGAAGCCTTTCATGGTGAACCTTATCAAACGCCTTACTAAAGTCCATATATACCACGTCAACTGCCTTACCCCCATCCACCTCTTTGGTCACTTTCTCAAAAAACTCTAAGGTTAGTAAGGCACGACCTACCCTCCACAAAACCATGCTGACTATCTCCAAGCAATTCATTACTCTCCAAATAACTATAAATCCTATCCCTAATAATTTTTTCTAAAACCTTACCCAGAACAGAAGTAAGACTCAGTGGTCTATAATTCCCGGGGAAGTCTCTGTTCCCCTTCTTAAACAATGGGACAACATTCGCCATCCTCCAATCCTCCGGCACTATACCTGTGACCAACGACGACCTGAAGATCAGAGCCAGAGGCTCTGCAATCGCCTCTCTTGCCTCCCAGAGAATCCTAGGGTAAATCCCGTCCGGCCCAGGGGACTTATCTATTTTCAAACCCTCAAGAATGTCTAGCACATCCTCCTTATCAACTGCAATACTGTCCAGTTTACAACCCTGTAACCCAGTGTTCTCCACAGCTACATTTATGTCCCCCTGCGTGAACACCGAAGAGAAATATTGGTTCAATGCCTCTCCAATCTCTTCCGGCTCCACACACAAATTCCCACTGCTGTCTCTAACTGGCCCCAATCTTGCCCTAACCAACCTCCTGTTCTTAACATACCTATAGAACGCCTTAGGATTCTCCTTAATCCTATCAGCCAAAGTCTTCTCATGTCCTCTTTTAGCCCTTCTTAACTCACTCTTTAACTCCCTCCTAGCCAATCTAAAGCTTTCTAGTGCACTACCTGAGCCCTCAAGTCTCATCTGGACATAAGCCTCCTTTTTCTTTTTAACCAGCGAACCAACTTTCTTAGTGCACCACGGTTCCCTAGCTCTACCAATTCCTCCTTGCCTGACAGGGACATACATATCAAGGACCTACTCCTGCTCCTAATTGTTATGTTCTTATGTTGGAAAGGTTTCCTCCTGGTGCTCTGGTTTCCTCCCACAGTCCAAAGTTGTACAAGTTAGTTGGATTAGCCGCGTAAATTGTCTCTTAGTGTCCAAAGATCGATAGCTTATGTGGATTAATCGCGGTAAATATACAAGGTTACAAGGATGGGGTAGGAGGATGGGCCTAGTTAAAATGTTCTTTTGGAAAGTTGGTGCAAACTTCGTCCGCACTGTAGGGATTGTATGGAATCTGTGAAAGATGTTCCCCCTTGTGGGGAAGCCTAGAAATAGGAAACACTTGTAAAAAAAAAGGGAGCCTTCCATTTAAGATGAAGAAGGAATTCCTTTTCTCGGAATATTGTTAATCTTTTGAATTCCCTCTGGAAGGAATGGTGGAGGCTGGGTCACTGAACATATTGAAGGCTGAATTCGACACGTTTTTAATTTGCTGGGAAGTCAAAGGTTATAGGGGCAAACACAGAAGTAGAGTTTAAACTAGTCAGCCATGAATATTTGAATGGCTGAAGAGGGTTAAGGGGCCAAAAGGCCTACTCCTGCTCCTGTTTCTTGGATTCTTATGTGGTGGCATGAAATCTTTTACAGCCATCTGAGAGAGCGATGGAGTCTTTATGTATATGGGGAGTGGGGGCACATGTTATCACTGTACCTCGCTGGCTAATGGGTGGAGTGAGTTGGTAAGATTGCACGAGAGTCGAGAAATCAGATTCGCTCCCGATTTCTCGCTTCTCGTGATTTTACCAGCTCTGGATATCTGGCAAGTCTGGCCCATTTCCAGCGAGAGGTTGAATATATTACTCAAATGTGTTTAAATCCTCATTTAAATGAAATTAGCAATAAAGCGATCATAGTTGAAAGAGGCTTTGGAGGTTTGATACTGAAACAAAGCTGAAGGAAAGGCAAAGTTCCAGAGGACTGGAGAATAGCCAATGTTGTTCCCTTGTTTAAGAAAGGAAGCAGGGATAATCCAGGAAATTATAGGCCAATGAACCTGAGGTCAGTGGTAGGGAAGCTTTTGGAGAAGATACTGAGGGAAAGAATATGTGCACATTTGGAAAAAAATGGAATAGTTAGTGACAGGCAGCATGTCTTTGTATGGGGAAGGTCATGTCTCGCCAACTTGATTGAGTTTTTTGAAGAGGTGACAAAGATAATTGATGAGGGAAGCGCTGTGGATGTAGTTTATATGGACTTTAATAAGATATTTGACAAGGTCACACATGGCAGACTGGTACAAAAACGTAGAACATAGAAAACTACAGCACAAACAGGTCCTTCGGCCCACATGTTGCGCCGATCATATCCATACCTACCATGCCTATCTATAACTCTCAATCTCATTAAATCCCATGTACTCGTCCAGAAGTCTCTTAAAAGTCCCCAGTGAGTTTGCCTGTACTACCACCGAAGGCAACCGATTCCACTCATTCACCACCCTCTGTGCGAAAAACTTACCCCTGACATCTCCTGTGTATCTGCTCCCCAGCACCTTAAACCTGTGTCCTCTTGTAGTGACCATTTCAGCCCTGGGAAATAGCCTCTGAGAATCCACCCTATCTATACCTCTCAACATCTTATAAACCTCTATCAGGTCACCTCTCAACCTTCGTCTCTCCAGGGAGAAGAGATCTAGCTCCCTAAAACCTAAAAACTAAAATCACATGGGATTTGGGATGCGCTGGCTAGATGGACACACAACTGGCTTGGTTATAGAAGACAGTAGTGGCAGAAGGGTGTTTTTCAGAATGAATATCTGTAGCTAGTGGTGTTCTGCGGGGATTAGTGCTAGGACCTCTGTTTGTAGTATATATAAATAATGTGGAGGAAAATGTGGGTGGTCTGATTAGTAAGTTTGTGGATGACATAAAGATTGGTGAGTTGCTGATGGTGTCATGGATTGTCAGAGGATACAACAGCTTATAGATAAATTGGAGACGTGGGCACAGAAATGTCAGGTGGAGTTGAATCTGGACAAATGTGAGGTGATGTATTTTGGAGGATCAAATTCAGGTGTGACATTTACTGTAAATGGCAGGAACATTAACATACAGAGGGATCTGGGCTTGCAGGTCCACAATTCCCTAAAAGTGGCAACATGAGTGACCAAAGTTATTAAGAAGGCATACGGCATGCGTGCCTTCATCAGTCAGGGCATTGAGTAAAAGAGTTGGAAAATCATGTGGCAGCTATATAAAACCTTGGTTAGGCTGCATTTGGACTAGTGCCACACAACCAGAGGGACTTGAAAACTTTGGAGAGACTGCAAAGAAGGTTCACCAGAATGTTTCCTGGTCCCGAGGGTGTTGGCTGAGGAGAGGTTGAATAAACTGGGATTGATTTCATTGGAAAGATGGAGGGTGAGGGGAGACCTGCTAGAATTCTATAAAATTATGAGAGGCGTAGACAGCGTGGGTAGTCAGAGGCTTTTTCTCAGAGTGGAAGTGTCAATTACAAGGGGGCACAGTTTGAAGGAAGTGAGAGGGAGCAAGTTTAAAGGAGATGTGCAGGGCAAGGTTTTCATGCAGCGAGTGGTGGGTGCCTGGTATACGTTGCCAGAAGAAGTGATGGAAGCAGGCACGTTAGTAACATTTACGAGGCACCTGGATGGGTACGTGACTACGGAGGGAATAGGAGATATGGATTGAGTAAGGACAAAAAGTTTTTTAGTTTAGGTAGAGCATCGTGATCAGCACAGGCTTGGAAGGCCAAAGAGCCTGTTCCTGTGCTGAACTCTTTGTTCTTTTTTGAAAAGAGCTTGATTAGACAAAATTGCACTCAGTGCTGAATGTGACCAAGCAACTATATAAAACCATATGTGGTCCTTCTAATAGTGCTACAATTTAGGTTAGTTAGTTGAACACTCAATTTCATTTAAAAAAAACCTTTGCTGCTGAAAAATCTCCTAATGTGCATTTGAGGGATTTAGCCTAGATCTCCTCCATTACGTACAACTCCAGTAGACTGGAGAGTGTATTTACCAGCCAAACTCAAGAAAGTTGTGAAAATGATTTGGCTTAATGTTTTGCTTTCTTTTGCCAGCATTGAATTCCTCATGTTGAAGATGATTCTCTGTTATTGTTGTTATCTAGTTCGAATACATGGCACAGCACCTGGTTTTTGCCAATTGCATTCCACTCATTTTAAAGTTCTTCAATCAGAACATAATGTCCTATATTACAGCAAAGAACAGGTAAGACTTCTGAATGCCTTGTCATTGTTCACATGATATATTGTATGATGAGCAAGTGAGAGAGAGAGAGAGAGGTGGACGTGTGGGTGAGAGAGAGGGAGGTGGACGTGTGGGTGAGAGAGAAGGAGGTGGACGTGTGGGTGAGAGAGAGGGAGGTGGACGTGTGGGTGAGAGAGAGGGAGGTGGACGTGTGGGTGAGTGTGAGGGAGGGAGGTGGACGTGTGGGTGGGTGTGAGAGAGGGAGGTGGACGTGTGGGTGGGTGTGAGGGAGGGAGGTGGACGTGTGGGTGGGTGTGAGAGAGGGAGGTGGACGTGTGGGTGGGTGTGAGAGAGGGAGGTGGACGTGTGGGTGGGTGTGAGAGAGGGAGGTGGACGTGTGGGTGGGTGTGAGAGAGGGAGGTGGACGTGTGGGTGGGTGTGAGAGAGGGAGGTGGACGTGTGGGTGGGTGTGAGAGAGGGAGGTGGACGTGTGGGTGGGTGTGAGAGAGGGAGGTGGACGTGTGGGTGGGTGTGAGAGAGGGAGGTGGACGTGTGGGTGGGTGTGAGAGAGGGAGGTGGACGTGTGGGTGGGTGTGAGAGAGGGAGGTGGACGTGTGGGTGGGTGTGAGAGAGGGAGGTGGACGTGTGGGTGGGTGTGAGAGAGGGAGGTGGACGTGTGGGTGGGTGTGAGAGAGGGAGGTGGACGTGTGGGTGGGTGTGAGAGAGGGAGGTGGACGTGTGGGTGGGTGTGAGAGAGGGAGGTGGACGTGTGGGTGGGTGTGAGAGAGGGAGGTGGACGTGTGGGTGGGTGTGAGAGAGGGAGGTGGACGTGTGGGTGGGTGTGAGAGAGGGAGGTGGACGTGTGGGTGGGTGTGAGAGAGGGAGGTGGACGTGTGGGTGGGTGTGAGAGAGGGAGGTGGACGTGTGGGTGGGTGTGAGAGAGGGAGGTGGACGTGTGGGTGGGTGTGAGAGAGGGAGGTGGACGTGTGGGTGGGTGTGAGAGAGGGAGGTGGGCGTGTGGGTGGGTGTGAGAGGGAGGTGGACGTGTGGGTGTGTGAGAGAGAGAGGGGTGGGCACGTGTGGGTGGGTGTGAGAGAGAGAGGGGTGGGCACATGTGGGTGGGTGTGAGAGAGAGAGGGGTGGGCACGTGTGTGTGGGTGTGTGAGAGGGAGGTGGACGTGTGGGTGGGTGTGAGAGAGAGAGGGGTGGGCACGTGTGTGTGTGTGTGTGTGTGTGTGTGTGTGTGTGTGTGTGTGTGTGTGTGTGTGTGTGTGTGTGTGTGTGAGAGAGAGAGAGAAACAGGTGTGGGCGTGGGTGTGCGAGAGAGAGAGAAACAGGTGGATGTTGTGGGTGTCAGAAAGAGGGGTGGGCATGGGTGTGTGAGAGAGGGAGGGAAGTGGGTGGGTGAGTGAGAGGCACTACATATTGCAAAAGCTTTGGGCCCTGACACTATCATGGTAATATTACTGTAGACTTGTGCTCCAGGACTTGTGCCCCTCTAGTCAAACTGTTTCAGTTCAGCTACGACACTGGCATCTTCCCAGCAATGTGGAAAATTTTCCAAGTATGTCCTGTACACAAAAAAAAGCACCGATCCAACCCAGCCAGTTACTACCCAATCGGCCTCTCCTATATCACGAACAAAGTGATGGAAGGGTTTATCAACAGTGCTGTTAAGCCACATTTTTTCCTTTCTGGTATTCAGTTTGGATTTTGCCAGGATCATTCAGCTCCTGACCTCATTACAGTCTTGGTTCAAAAGAAATGAATGCTAGCAGTGAAGTGAGAGTGACTGACCTTGAATTCAAGGCAGCATTTGACTGACTAGTATCAAGGAGCCTGAGCAAGACTGGAGTCAATGGAACTCGGGTGGGGGGGGCGGTGGTGCAAGGGGAGAGAGACCCTCCATTGATGTGCATCAGAGCCGTAACAAAATAAAATAGTTTTGATGATTTGATGTCCATCATCACAGCTCCAGGACATCACTGCAGAAGGCCTCTGGGCGTATCTTAGGCCTCACCATCTTCAGCTTCTTCATCTATGACCTTCCTTCCATCATAAGCTCAGAAGTGGGGATGTTCATCATTGTGCAAACAATGTTCAGCACCATTCACGACTCCTAAGATACCTGAAGCAGCCCGTGTTCAAATGCAGTAAGACCTGGACAACATCCAGGCCTCGGATGACAGGGGAGTTAGGAACATTTGGTAGGGAGATCAAAACTGTACAAAAAACTCTAGATGTGATCTCACCAAGGCTCTGTGTAACTGCAGCAAGATATCTCGATTTCTGAACTCAAATAGTCTTGCAATAAAACATAGAAACCATAGAGTGCAAAATGAGGCCATTTGGCCCATCAAGTTGGCACTGACAATTGTAAGTCTGAACATAAGAAATAGGAGCAGGAGTAGGCCATCTAGCCCTTCGAGACTGCCCCACCATTCAATAAGATCATGGCTGATCTGAAGTGGCTCAGTTCCACTTCCCTGCTTTCTCCCCATAACCCTTAATCCCCTTGCCTACCAAAAACCTATCTACCCGCGTCTTAAATATATTTAGCGAGGTAGCCGCCACCACTTCAACTGGCAGAGAATTCCAGAGATTCACCACCCTTTGAGTGAAGAAGTCCCTCCTCAACTCCGTTCTAAACTGTCCCCCCCTTATCTTGAGGCTGTGCCCTCTAGTCCTACTGTCCTTTCTGAGCGGGAAGAACCTCTCAACCTCTACCCTATCCATCCCCTTCATCATCTTATACGTCTCAATAAGATCCGCCCTCATCCTTCTAAACTCCAACGAGTACAAGCCCAGTCTATTCAGCCTCTCTTCATTGTTCAACCCCCTCAACTCCGGTATCAGCCTAGTGAACCTCCTCTGCACTCCCTCCAAGGCCAAAATATCCTTACGCAAGTGCGGCAACCAAAACTGCACACAGTACTCCAGCTGCGGCCTCACCCGGAGTACTGTGTGCAGTTTTGGTTGCCGCACTTGCGTAAGGATATTTTGGCCTTGGAGGGAGTGCAGAGGAGGTTCACTAGGCTGATACTAGAGTTGAGGGTGTTGAACTATGAAGAGAGGCTGAATAGACTGGACTTGTAGTCGTTGGAGTTTAGAAGGATGAGGGCGGATCTTATTGAGACGTATAAGATGATGAAGGGGATGGATAGGGTAGAGGTTGAGAGGTTGCTGTATAAGCTGTAAACTGATTATTTCAAAGGATGTCAAATTTCAGACTATGCACCTGTTGATTTTTGGATTTACAAAATCATCCTAAATGTGGCCCTTGCTGTCCTTTCCCCACCATTACTGTAAAAGCTTTCAAATATGAATTTTCAAGAAATTCTTGTCTGCATTTTGTACCTTATACCTGATTTGCTAACTATTATGTCCTATCTATTTTGAAATGTTCTGATTTAAGAAACCCAAACCACTTTGAGTGTTGATTGCTTGAAATGGGTTATATTTAAGAAAATAAGTACAGCTAGCAAACCACAACAATAGAATGCTGGAAAAAAGTAAGTGATCCTCCAGTCAGATTGTGCCTTTGAATTAAGTGGCAGTCACCAAAACTGAAGGGAGATGCAATCTCCGGAGAGATTTCAGGACAAAATCATGGAATTGATGTTAAATGAGCTGACAAAAACGCTTGTCCAGGGTTCTGTTTTACTCCCAGTTTCTCAGATACTGAAGCAGTATGTGTGTAGCTAGCAAGACCTGGACAACATTCAGAATGATACAGTACAGAAGAGGCCCTTCAGTCCATCGAGTCTGCAGCAACATGTATAAAACACCTTACCTCCCATCTAATCTCACTTACCAGCAGTTGGCCCATAGCCTTGAATGTTATGACATGCCAAGTGCTCATCCAGGTACTTTTTAAAGGATGTGAGACAACTTGCCTCTACTGCTGTCCCAGGCAGTGCATTCTAGACCGTCACCACTCATTTAGTAAAAATGCTTTGCCTCACATCCCCTTTAAACCTCCTGCCTTTCACTTTGAACTTGTATCACCTCATGACTGACCCTTCAGCTAAAGGGAACAGCTGCTCCTTATGCCCTCTGTCTGTGCTGCTCATAATCCTGCACACCTTGATCTTGCACCCCTTAGTGTTCTCTGTTAGGCTAGCAAATCGCTAGAAACGTTAATGCTGCACGTGCCAAGTAATTACCTCTTTCAACAAGAAAGAGAACCGAACCTTCTCTCCATACCATTGAATAACATTATCCTCCAACATCAACATCCTGTGAGTCCTCATTGATACAAAGGTTAAGAGAAATACTGTGGCTCTGAGAGCTCTGCAGTAGGGTATTCAATTGCAAAATCTTTCCACAAGTCTCTCAGCACTGAGGAAGTTCAATCCTGCCTGAACAAAACAGTCCACTTGACCGATACCTCATCCATCACCTTAAATATTAATTCCCTCTGCGCAGGCAGTTCATGTGATCTACATAGTTACTTCAACTTGCCAAAGCTTCTTTGATAGCACCTCTGAAAACTATTACCTCTACCAACTATAAAGACCAGGGTTGGAGACACATTCTAAGTTCCAACTACCTTGCAAATTCCCCTCCAAACCACACAGTATCCTGCAATTGTTCAGTACTAATCCAATGTTGCACTTAGGGAAAAGTTTGATTATGTTCTTAAACCTCTGGACTGGGATTTGAACCCATGACCATCTAACTCTGGAACGAACTGCTCTCATGGAGACATGGCTGACTGTATGTGTGTAAGGAAAACCAAGAGGATTGAAATTGGATTTCAAACTGACTAATCGTTAATTTCTAAATCTCTGCAGTATTTCAGTATTGGATTTCCCATATTGTGTTGTACATGAACTCCCTGAACTGACAGCAGAGAGTTTGGTAAGTAAGCATACATGAGATCTGAAGTGCTTTTAGCATGACCTTCCAAGGGAGATTATAAGGTTTTTTTCCTTTTTGCAGACCAGGCAAGGTGCTAGGAGATTAAAAACGTCCTCTTTTAAGAAATAAAAGAGATATAAATATTATTAGTTTTGGATAGAATAATGTTGCCTTATTCTTTAAGACAAAAGTGACTGCCTTTACTTGTGAAAATAAAGCACCTTTTTTATAATTTTTAAAGAAACCCAAGTGTCTGCAGTAACTAATTGCTAAACTTATGCAACTGATGAAAATACACACCTGAAGTTTGCTGCAAACAAGCATATCTGGGGTCGATGGGTGAACAAAACTAAAAACATAATTTTGGGAGGAAGCAAAGGGGACAGTATTGAAGATTGTACAAGAAAAAAGAAACCTCAGTGTGTGTACAAGCCTGTGAAGATGGCAGGAAAGGTTGTTGAGGCGTACAGGATTATTAGATGTTCCATGAGGTAGTAGAATTCAGAGTACAGGATTTGAATTTTCTTTCTCTCTGCCACTGCTCTGCCTCATGCTTAAGACATTGTGATGCAAAGCCTGATGCAGCTTGATGGACAAGTTGTTGCCAACTTACTCCCTATCTAATCAGTTCAGCCCACTCGTGATTTTGAACATCAATATCAAATCTTCTCTTAAGCCTTCTCTCCAAGGAGAGTAGTCCCAATCTCTCCAATCTATCCTTAAACTGAAGTTTTTCATTCCTGAGCCTCTCCAATACATTCATCTTTCCGATACATTCGCGTCCTTCTTGTCGTGTGGCGTCCAGAATTGCACAATATTCTAGTTGAGGTCTAACTAGTGGCATATGTAAGTTCAGCATGAACTCATTACTCTTGTATTCTATGATCCTATTAATAAAGCTCACAATATTGTATGCTTTATCAACTGCTCTCTCCACCTGTCCTGCCATCTTCAATGATCTATAAGACTATAAGAACAGTAGGCATTTGGCCCATAGGATCTGGTCCACCATTCCGTGAGATCGTGGCTGATCTGATATGATCCTCAACGCCACTTATCTGGCTTATCCCCATAACCCTTGATTCCCTTGCTGATTTAAAAATCTGTCTATCTCAGCCTTGACAATATTTAACAGCCCAGTCTCCACAACTCTCTATGGTAAAGAATTTCATAGATTCACTACCCTCTGAGTGAAGAAATTCCTCCTCATCTTCGTTATAAATGGGCAATTCCTTACTCTGAGATTATAGCATCTGGTCCTGGACTCTCCCAAAAGAGAAGTAGACCCAGGATTCTGTGCTCCTGCATCCCTTTAAGAATATTATTTTATATTGTCTCTCCATGTTTTTCCTACCAAAATGCATCACTTCACACTTCTCCACATTGACCTTCATTTGCCACACTACCCTCATCACAGTTTACAATGCTTCTCAGTTTTGTGTCATCCACAAGCTTTGAAATTGTCCTTTGCACATCAAGATCGAGATCATTAATATATACCAGGAAAAACAAGAGACCCAATACCAGCTCTTGGGGAACACCACCACAAACCTTCCTCAAGCCTGAAGAATATCCATTAAATACTACTTTCTGCTCCCTATTATTCACAGTAAAAAGTCTGACAACACCAGGTTTTAGTCCAACCTATTTATTTGATAATATTCTCACTAGCTTTCGAGGGGACAGCCTCTTCGTCAGGTGAATGGAGAGTTCTGGCCTCAGACAGAGCATATAAAGCACAGACAGTTTAGAGATTACTGATTAAAATGCGAATCCTTACACCTAACCTGCTGTTCAAGACCTGAAGTGGCTGACAATGTGAGTGGTAGGAGCACTGATCACAGTTTAAAGAGATGTGTATTGTCTCCAGACAGTACAGTAAGTGAGGTTTTGCAAACCCAGGCAAGTCACGGGGGTTACAGATAGTGCGACATGAACCCAAGATCCCTGTTGAGACCGTCCTCATGTGTGCGGAACTTGGCTATCAGTCTCTGCTCAGCGACTCTGCGCTGTCGTGTGTCGTGAAGGCCGCCTTGGAGAATGCTTACCTGAAGGTCAGAGGCTGAATGCCCGTGACCACTGAAGTGTTCGCCAACAGGAAGGGAACAGTCTTGCCTGGTGACTGTCGAGCGATGTTCATTCATCCGTTGTCGTAGCGTCTGCATGGTCTCCCCAATGTACCATGCTTCGGGACATCCTTTCTTGCAACGTATCAGGTAGACAATGTTGGCCGAGTTGCAAGAGTATTTACCATGTACCTGGTGGATGGTATTCTCACGTGTGATGATGGTGTCCATGTCGATGATCCGGCATGTCTTGCAGAGGTTGCTGTGACAGGGTTGTGTGGTATTGTGGTCACTGTTCTTCAACATATCATTGATGAAGACAAACATCTCGCCAGGGCCATCCCCACACCCCCACTTCTTGCTTTCAGACAACCACACAACCTCAAACAGACCATTGTTCGCAGCAAACTACCCAGCCTTCAGGAGAACAGTGACCACAATACCACACAACCCTGTCACAGCAACCTCTGCAAGACATGCCGGATCATCGACATGGACACCATCATCACACGTGAGAATACCATCCACCAGGTACATGGTAAATACTCTTGCAACTCGGCCAACATTGTCTACCTGATACGTTGCAAGAAAGGATGTCCCGAAGCATGGTACATTGGGGAGACCATGCAGACGCTACGACAACGGATGAATGAACATCGCTCGACAGTCACCAGGCAAGACTGTTCCCTTCCTGTTGGCGAACACTTCAGTGGTCACGGGCATTCAGCCTCTGACCTTCAGGTAAGCATTCTCCAAGGCGGCCTTCACGACACACGACAGCGTAGAGTCGCTGAGCAGAGACTGATAGCCAAGTTCCGCACACATGAGGACGGTCTCAACAGGGATCTTGGGTTCATGTCGCACTATCTGTAACCCCCGTGACTTGCCTGGGTTTGCAAAACCTCACTTACTGTACTGTCTGGAGACAATACACATCTCTTTAAACTGTGATCAGTGCTCCTACCACTCACATTGTCAGCCACTTCAGGTCTTGAACAGCAGGTTAGGTGTAAGGATTCGCATTTTAATCAGTAATCTCTAAACTGTCTGTGCTTTATATGCTCTGTCTGAGGCCAGAACTCTCCATTCACCTGACGAAGAGGCTGTCCCCTCGAAAGCTAGTGAGAATATTATCAAATAAATAGGTTGGACTAAAACCTGGTGTTGTCAGACTTTTTACTGTGTTTACGCCAGTCCAACGCCGGCATACCCACATCATCCCTATTATTCAGCCAGTTTTGTATCCATGTTGCTACTGTCTCCCTCTTATTCCATGAGCTATAATTTTTCTGATACTCGATGGAGGTGTACAAGATTGAGAGACATGGACAGAGTGGATAAGGAGCAGTTTTTCCCCTTAGCTGAAGAGTCAATTATAAGGGGACGTAGGTTCAAGGTGAGGGGTAGAAGGTTTAGGGGGGATGAGAGGAAAGAATCTTTTACCTAGAGGGTGGTGATGGTCTGGAATGCGCTGCCTGGGAGGGTGATGGAGGCAGCTTGCCTCATATCCTTTAACAAGTATCTGGATGAGCACTTGGCACATCATAACATTCAAGGCTATGGGCCAAGTGCTGGCAGATGGGATTAGGTGGCAGTTCAGGTGTTTCTGATGTATCGGTGCAGACCCGATGGGCTAAAGGGCCACTTCTGTGCTGTATGATTCTATGACAAACTGTTGTGTGGCACTGTGGCAAATGCCTTTTGAAAGTCCACATATATCCCATCAACAGCATTACCCTCATCAATCTTTTCCGTTCCTTCCTGGAAAAAAACTCCAAATTAGTTAAGCAGAATTTCTCCTTTAGAAATCTTGGCTCTTTTTTCCCCCCATGTGACTACAAATTCTATGCCAAATAATTGTTTCTAGAACCTTGCCCATCACTGATGTTAAACTAACTGGTCTATCCTTGTAACCTTTTTTGAACAGGGACATATATTGACAGTTCTCCAATCCTCTAACGCCTAAGAACTTAAGAACTCGGAGCAGGAGTAGGCCATCTGGTCCTTCGAGCCTGCTGTGCCATTCAATAAGATCATGGCTGATCTTTTCATGGACTCAGCTCCACTTACCCGTCTGCTCACCATAACCCTTAATTCCTTTACAGTTTAAAAATGTATCTATCTTTGCCTTAAAAACATTCAATGAGGTAGCCTCAACTGTTTCACTGGGGAGGAATTCCATAGATTCACAACCCTTTGTGTGAAGAAGTTCCTCCTCATCTCAGTCCTAAATCTGCTCCCCCTTATTTTGCCCCCTCATTCTGGTTTCACCCACCAGTGGAAACAACCTCCCTGCTTCTATCTTATCTGTTCCCTTCATAATTTTGTGTGTTTCTATAAGATCTCACCATGGCACCCCCATCTCCCCTGCCTCACTCTCATTCTTCTAAATTTCAATGAGTATAGTCCCAATCTACTTGTCTCTCCTCATAAGCCAATCCCTTAAACTCTGGAATCAACCTAGTGAATCTCCTCTGTACTCCCTCCAGTGTCAGTATACCCTTTCTCAAGTAAGGAGACAAAAACTACACAGTACTCCAGGTGTGGCCTCACCAGCACCTTATACAGCTGTAACATAAGCTCATTTTTAATCTCCATCATTCCTAAAATTCCATTTGCCTTCTTAATTACCTGCTGCACCTGCAAACCAACTTTTGTGATTTATGCACAAGGGCACCCAGGTTCCTCTGCACAGCAGCATGCTGTAATTTTTTTTACCATTTAAATAATAGTCCATTTTGCTGTTGTTCTTCCCAAAATGGATGACCTCATATTTACCAACATTGTACACCATCTGCCCTTGCCCACTCATTTTATCCATGTGGCTTTGCAGATGTTTAAAGTCCTCTGCACACTTTGCTCTACCAGTCAGCTTAATGTCATCTGCGAATTTTGACACACTACACTTGGTCCCCAACTCCAAATCATCTATGTAAATTGTAAACAATTGCAATCCCAACACTGATCCCTGAGGCACACCACCAGTCACTGATTGTCAACCAGAAAAACACCCACTTACCCCCAGTCTTTGTTTTCTGTTAGTCCTCTATCCATGCTAATACATTATCTGTAACACCGTGCACCTTTATTTAATGCAGCAAGCTTTTGCGAGGCACGTTGTCAAATGCCCTCTGGAAATCCAGATACACCACCTCTGCCAGTTCTGTATTGTCCACCACGCTCATAATGTTCTCAAAAAGTTCCACTAAACTAGTTAAACATGACCTGCCTTTCATGAACCCATGCTGGGTCTTCCCAAGAGGACAATTTATATCCAGATGTCTTGCTATTTCTTTCTTGATGATGGATTTAAACATTTTCCCCACTTCAGAAGTTAAGCTAACCGGCCTATAGTTACCCGCCTTTTGTCTACCTACTTTTTTAAACAGTGGTGTTATATTTTACATTAGTGGTTCACTAATGTCCTTTGGGAAGGAAATCTGCCGTCCTTACCTGGTCTAGCCTACAATGTGGTTGACTCTTAACTGCCTTCTGAAATGGTCTCCCAAGCCACTCAGTTGTAACAATCGCTACAAAGTCTCAACAAAGAAATGAAAGCAGATGGACCGGCTGGCATCGACCTAGGCACCAGTAAAGACAACAGCAAAACAAACAGCCCCGTCGACCCTGAAAGTCCTTACTAACATCTGAGGGCTAGTGCTAAAATTGGGAGAGCTGTTTCATAGACTAGTCAAGCAACAGCCTGACATAGTTGTTCTCATGGAATCATATCTTACAGATAACACCCCAGACACCACCATTCTGCTGGAACCGCCCCAGAATCCAGTGAATTTTGATTAATTATCACCAGTGCATTTGCTATTTCCCCCGCCATCTCTTTTAGTACCCTGGGATTCATTCCATCAGGGCCAGGAGACTTGTCTACCTTTAGCCCCATTAACTTGTCCAACACCGCCTCTTTCATGATAATGATCATTCCTACTTCCTCGCCTGCCCTAGCCACCTTGTCATCTATTTTTGGCATGTTATTTGTGTTTCCATTGTGAAGACTGATACAAAATGCCTGTTCAGTGCCTCGGCCATTTCCTCATTTCCAGTTGTTACATCCCCTTCTCAGCCTCTAGAGGACCAGTGTTACCTTAACCACTCTCTTATCTATTTATAGAAACATTTGCTCTCTTTATATTCTGAGCTACTTCAGCCTCCTAATTCATCTTACTTTTTTTTGTAGCTTTCTTTGTGGCTTTTTGCTGACCTTTAAAGATCTTCCAATCATCTGGTTCCCATTAATCTTTGCCACTTTGTATGCATTTTCTTTCAATCTGATACCTCCCTTTATTTCCTTAGCTATCCATTGCTGATTATCACTTTTCCTACAGTCCTTCCTTATCACTGGTATATACTTCTGCTGAACATTGTGAAAAATTGTTTTGAAAGTCTTCCACTGTTCCTCAATTGTCCCACCATAAAGTGTTTGCTCCCAGTCTACCTTAGCCAACTTCTCCCTCATTGCATTGTAGTCCCCTGAGTCTCGAGAAAACTGGAAGATTATGGCCAGCACTCTTGCATTTTCCATCCTGACTTCCTTCAGTATCCTTTGATGCATCCTTAATTTTTAAGTACAAACAGTCTATTCAACATTTCTTCCTTGTCAATTTTTAACCCTTCTAGGGACAGAGTTTCACAGTGCCGGGGGAGCCGGGTTCAATTCTGGACTCGGGTGACTCTCTGTGTGGAGTTTGCACATTCTCCCCAAGTCTGTGCGGGTTTTCTCCAGATGACCAATTTCCTCCCACACTCTAAAGATGTGAAGGTTAGCTTGATCGGCCATGCTAAATTGCCCTTCAGTGTTAGGGGATTAGCCAAGTAAATACGTGGGTTTACGGGGTTTGATGCAGTTGTTGTTGATTCAGGCTTGATGGACTGAATAGCCGCCTCCTGCATTGTTGGGATTCTAGGAATCCATTCCGTGACCTGTCACCATGGCCTATGCAGTGTCCAAATCTTTGGTTAAGATAGATATAATATATTCATTTAATACCTCAGCTATGCTCCCTGCTTCCATGTGTAAATTCCCTTTTTTGGTCTGGATTTGAGTTGATTTGATTTATTATTGTCACGTACTAGTATACAGTGTATTGTTTCTTGCGTGCTATACAAAGTATACCATTCATAGAGAAGGAAAGGCTGCAGAATGCAGTGTTATAGTCATATCTGGGGTGTAGGAAAGGATCAACTTAATGCAAGATATGTCCATTCAAAAGTCTGATGGCAGCAGGGAAGAAGCTGTTCTTGAGTCAGTTGAGAGAAGGCAGAAAAGAGAATGTCCGGGTGAGTGAGGTCCTTAATTATGCTGGCTGCTTTGCTGAGGCAACGGGAAGTGTAGACAGAATCACTGGTTGAGAGGTTGGTTTGTATGATGGATTAGGCTGCATTCACGACCTTCAGTAGTTTCTTGCGGTCTTGGGCAGTGCAGGAGCCATACCAAGCTGTGATACAACTAGAAAGAATGCTTTCTGTGGTGCATCTGTAAAAGTTGGTGAGAGTCATAACTGACGTGTCAAATTCCCTTAGTCTTCTAAGGTGTTGGTGGGCTTTCTTAACTCCAGTGTCGACATGGGGAGACCAGGACAGGTTGTTTGTGATCTGGATACTTAAAAACGTGAAACTTTGTACTTTACCCTATTGATGTAGACAATTGTACTTGACCCTATTTCTCCTTTTACCACCTTTTACTATTTATGTGCCTATCAAAGACTTTGGGATTCCCTTTTTGTTGGTTGCTGAAAGAGGAAAGTATGAGTTAATAGCATTGAAGTAAAATTGTATTATAAGGGTTCCGGATGCAGCTGTAAGACCATGTGGGAACTGAGCAGGTTGGGACTTTTCGAACAAAGATACAAGTTGCAGCTTTGTCCTTTTCCTTTGTAACTATGTTGAAGGTCATAAGACCACAAGACATAGGACAGAATTAGGCCACTCGGCCCATCTAGTCTGCTCCACCATTCAATCATGGCTGATGTTTTTCTCATTCCCGTTCTCCTGCCTTTTCCCATAACCCTGATCCCTTTGTTAATCAAGGGTCTATCTAGCTCTGTCTTAAAGACACTCAATGACCTAGCCTCCACAGCCTTCTGCGTAAAGAGTTCCATAGATTCCTTCTCATTTAAAGGATCGTCCCTTTAGTCTGAGGTTGTGCCCTCTGGTTCTAGTTTTTCCTACTAGTGGAAACATCCTATGTCCAGTCTATCCGGGCTTAAAAATATCCTGTAAGTTTCAATAAGATCCCCACTCATCCTTCTAAATGTCAACGAATACAGACCAACAGTCCTCAACTGTTCTTCATATGACAGGCTCTTCGTTCCAGGGATCATTTTTGTGAGCCTCCTCTGGACCCTTTCCAAGGCCAGCATATCCTTCCTTAGATATGGGGCCCAAAACTGCTCATAATATCCAAATGAGGTCTGACCAGAGTCTTACACAGCTTCAGACATGCATCCCTGCTCTTGTATTCTAGCTTTCTTGACATGAATGCTAACATTGCATTTGCCTTTCTAACCGCCAACTGAACCTGCACGTTAACCGTAAGAGAATCGTGAACAAGGGCTTCCATGTCCCTTTGTGTTTCTGGTTTCCTTAGCATTTTCCTATTTAAAAAGTAGTCTATGCCTCCATTCTTCCTTCCAAAGTGCTTAACCTCACACTTTTCCACATTGTATTCCATCTGCCACTTCTTTGCTTACTCTCCTAACCTAGCCAAGTCCCTCTGCAGTCTCCATGCTTCCTCAATATTGCCTGTCCCTCTACATTTCTTTGTATCACCTGCAAACTTAGTAACAGTGCCTTCAGTTCCTTCCTCCAAATCATTAATGTGTATTGTGAAAATTTGTGGTCCCAGCACTGACCCCTGAGGCACACCACTAGTCACCGGCTGCTATCCTGAAAAAGACCGCTTTACCCCTACTCTCTGCCTTCTGCCAGTCAGACAATCCTCTATCCACGCCAGGATCTTACCTGTAACACCGTGGGCTTTTGAATCTATTTAAAAGTGTCCTGTGTGACACCTTGTCAGAGGCCTTCTGGAAATCTAAATAAATCAAGTTCACTAGTTCTCCTTGAGCTATCTTTCTTGATACCTCCTCAAAGAACTCTAACAGAATTGTCAGACATGATCTCTCCTTGACGAAGCAGTGCTAAGTCAGTCCTACTTTATCATGCACCACCAAGTACTCCGCGATCTCATCTTTAATAAGGGACTCTAAAATCTTGCTAATGAATGAAGGCAAGCTAACTGACCTATAATTTTACGTCTGCTACCTCCCACCCTTCTCAAACAGTGGTGTTACGTTAGCTAGTCCTCTGAGACCCTCCCTTCAGTGATTCCTGAAAGATCAACACCAATACCTCCGTAATTTCCTCAGTTATCTTTTTTAGAACCCTGGAGTGTAGTCCATCCAGTCAAGGTGATTTATCCACCTTTCAGTTTCCCCAGAACCTTTTTCTTAGTGATGGTCACTGCACTCACTTGTGCCCCCTTTATTTCCCTGGAGATTTGGCATCCCACTGGTGTCTTCCACTATGAAGACCAATGCAAAGTAACTATTCAGTTCCTCTGCCATTTCTTTGTTTCTTATTATTACTTTTCCAGCCTCATTTTCCAGTGGTCCAATGTCTATTTATCTCTCCTCCTTACCTTTTATACATTGAAGAAAACTCTTCTGATCTTTTATATTACTAGTTAGCTTACACTTATATTTCATCTTCTCCCTCACTTTTTTTAGTTCTCCTCTGGTCGCTTCTAAAGGCTTGCCAATCCTCTGGTTTCCCACTAATCCTTGCCCACTTTGTATGCTTTTTCTTTTGCCTTTATACTGCCCTTGACTTCCCTCATCAACCATGGATGCCTTGTCCTTCCCTTAGCATGGTCCCTCCTCCTTGGGATGAATTTCTGTTGTAGCTCCCAAAAACTCCTGTCATTGCTGTTCCACTGTCTTCCCTGCTAGGCTCCTTTCCAGTCAACTCTGGCCAACTCCTCATTCATGTCTTTGTAGTTACCTTTATTGAATTGCAATTCCATTACGTTTGATTCCAGCATCTCCCCCTCAAACTGCAGAGTAAATTCTATTATATTGTGGTCACTGCTCCCTCAGGATTTCTTCACCTTAAGCTTCCTAATCAAGCTTGCCTCTTTACACATCACCAAATCCAGAATAGCTTGTTCCCTAATAAGCTCTGTCACAAACTGCTCCCAAAAAAAACCATTTCTTAAGACATTGCACAAATTCCTTTTCTTGGGATCCATTACCCCTATCTGATTTTCCCAGTCTACCTGCATGTTGAAATCCCCCATGATTATGTAATATTTCCTTTTTTATGTCTTCTATCTCCTGATTTATTTTCTGCCCCACATCCTGACTACTGCTACAGAGTCTGTATATAACTCATGTCAGAGGCTTTTTACCTTTGCGATTCCTCAACTCTACCCACAGAGATTCTATGCCTTCTGATCCTATTGCTTCTTGCTATCATTTTAACTTCATTCCTTACTAACAATGCAACCTCACCCGCCTTTGCCCACCTTTTCGATTAGACACACATCCTTGAATATTTAAATCCCAGCCCTGATCCCCATGCAGCCACGTCTCTGTGACGCCCACAACATCGTACTGGCCAATTTCAGTGCGTGCAACAAGCTCATTTACCTTGTTCTGTATACTGCGCGCATTTAGGTACAATACCCTCAGTTCTGCATTGACCACCTCCCTTCTCATACTTGTCACCTTTTTTTGCTCTGCCTGAGGTTAGATTCCTATCACCACCTTGTATACTCTGTTCTATTATGTGGTCTGGAAACTTTACTAACCTCTCCCGAGCCCTCAGCTTCTTTAACTAGTTGAAAGTCCTCATCATTAACCTACACTTCTACTCTCTCCTTTAACTTTGATCTTCTAATTCTCCATACAACTGAACGCCCCCCCACCCCCCGCCAACTATTTAGTTTAAACCTTACCTCCAGCCCTAGTTACACAATTCGCGAGGACTCTGGTCCCAGCACGATTCAGATGAAGGCACCCCATCGGAACAGGTCACCTCTTCCCCAATACTGGTGCCAATGTCCCATGAATTCAAATCAATTCCTCATAGCTATAGTATAAACATGATAGAATAATAACTGTATGCTTACATGAATAGTGATTGGGTAACTCCATTAAAGTAGCAAATCATGTTCATTTGTGATTGGTATATGCTAATATCTGTTGAAAATGTATAACAATGATGAGCTCTAACTGAATTGGGAGTTGGTATATCAGCCTGACTGAGTTGTATTCTCGCCTGCATGTGCTTGAATAAAACAGCTGTAAAAAATCTGAGCCTTGCCTGATTGTGGGGTCAGGAAAGGATAGATAGAGCTCTTATGTTAATTTCTGGTTAATGGGGAACTGGAGAGGGATTGAGCTCTGGATTTTCTACTGTAACAGCTGCCAATCTTTTCTCATAGTCCGACTTTGCTTCTCCAATGTGCTTTTTCACTTTCTTTCTGAATCTTCTGCATTCCCGTTAATAAAGCATACAGTTCTTAGGATGTATTAATGGTGATATGTAGTACAAGAGTAAAGAGGGTTTGTTGAACTTTATATAAAATGCTAGTTAGACTTACCAGGGATATTGAGTACAGTTTTGGGCACTGCACTTAAGGAAGGAATTGAACGCACTGGAGAGAATACAGAAGAGGTTTACAAGAATCATTCCAGGAGCGAAAAGCATCAGTTATGAAGATACATTGAAGAGCTTGGGACTGTTTGCCATTGACAGGAGAAGGCTGAATGGAAATTTGAGAGAGGTGCTCAAAATCATGAGGGACCTGCACTAAGTAGATAGAAATTCTTAAATTCATCAAGAACAAGAGAGCATGGATTTAGTGATTTTTTTAAAAAAAAACAAATGTGATGTAAGAAAAAACGTTCTCACAGCAAGTGGTTTGGGTCTGGAATTTACTTCCTGAAACTCTGATGGAAGCACATTCAACCAAGACATTGGAGGGCATTCGATGATTATTTGAATAGAGTCATAGAGGTTTATAGCATGGAAACAGGTCCTTTGGCCCAACTTGTCCATGGTGCCCAGTTTTTACCACTAAGCTAGTCCCAATTGCCTGAATTTGGCCCATATCGCTCTATACCCATCTTACCCATGTAACCGTATAAATACTTTTTAAAAGATAAAATTGTACCCACCTCTATCACTGCCTTTGGCAGCTCATTCCAGAAACAGTACAATAGAAACATAAATGTGCTGGGTTATGTGGAAAAGGCATGAGAATGACACTGAGTTATAATGCTCATCCGGAGAGCTGGTGCAGGAATGATGATCCAAATGAGCATCTCCTGCATCATACATATTCTGTGAGATCCATACAACTTATTGAAGTACGTCAGGACAATTGGGGGGAGGGGGTCAGTTTATACTGCCTTGACTTCCCCACACTCTACCCATCTGTAAACGGAAAGGTTTTTAAAATTCTGATTATCCCTTTATAAATGGTGGTGTATTTTCCCCAACTCTTAAACCCTTAATAACAGCATGCAAACTCAAGGTACGGTGGAAATAAAAGTGTCGGCTTATTTTTCAATATTAGTAAATCTTCTCTTATTGAGGCTCAACAAGCCAATCCAGAATTAATTTAGATAGCTAGGAAGTTCCAGAATGTCATTATACTAAAAATGAAATAATTAATTAATTCATGCCTTCATCACAGATCTGTAGGTGAGGATTGAATGGTTGTTCACCAGGTAATGGCACTACTCAAATATTGTAAAGCGGCATTCATCGAAACCTGACAGCACAGATATAGGCCATTCGGCCCATCGAGTCTGCACCGACCGCAATCCCACCCAGGCCCTACCCCCTTATCCCTACACATTTACCCACTAATCCCTCTAACCTGCACATCTCAGGACACTAAGGGGCGATTTTTAGCATGGCCAATGAACCTAACCCACACATCTTTGGACTGCGGGAAGAAACCGGAGCAGGGCCCAGACTGAAATAATGGAGAAAAATCTGGTGCTGTGTTTATTCATATAAGTGTTTACAGGTAGCACATGAAACACAGAGAGCCCTTTGGAATTAGCTTCCTAGGTCTCACCCCATGCTATTGATTTGTGTGTTTTGATTGGGAATGATAAGTTAGATGAGCAGAAAGGCCTTCCTCATCTGAGCATTATTTTAGTAATTGTAAAGGTAGCTGCAGTTGCTTACTGTCCATTATGAAACCATGTGAAAGATAGTCTGGTAGGTTGCTGTATTAAAGAATTATACATAATGCTCATTAAAGTGAACCCATTAGTACAGTAGAGTCCACACACACGTTACACCACTCTACTGAACTTATTGGCCAACATTATTTAGGGCTAAAATTGTTATTTGAGTATTAGATTGGTTCAGTGATGAAATCTATGTATCTTAAAAATTGTAACAAAAATGTTGTAACACATTCAAATCTGAGAATATTCAATTTTGGAATTTGGGATATTTCTGATAAAATTGTAATTAGTTCAGTGGTAACTCAAAAATTGAACATAAGAACTTAAGAAATAGGAGCAGGAGTAGGCCATCTAGCCCTTCAAGCCTGCCCTGCCATTCAGTAAGATCATGGCTGATCTCCAGTGGATCAGTTCCACTTTCCAGCTTTCTCCCCATAACCCTTAATTCCCTTGTCTGTCAGAAATCTATCTACCCGTGACTTAAATATATTCAGCGAGGTAGCTTCCACCACTTCAATGGGCAGAGAATTCCAGAGATTCACTATCCCTTGAGTGAAGAAGTTCCTCCTCAACTCTGTCCTAAACTGCACCCCCCTCTATTTTGAGGCTGTGCACCCTAGTTCTGTTTTCCTTTCTAAGTGGAAAGAATCTCTCTACCTCTACCCTGTCTAGGCCCTTCATTATCTTGTAAGTCTCTATAAGATCCCCCCTCAGCCTTCTACAGGCCCAGTCTATTTAAGGTTTCCTCATAAGCTAACCCCCTCATCTCCGGTATCAGCCTGGTGAACCTTCTCTGTACTCCCTCCAAGGCCAATATACTCTTGAGCAAATAAGGGGACCAAAACTGCACACAATACTCCAGTTGCGGCCTCACCAGTACCCTGTACAGTTGCAGCAAGACCTCCCTGCTTTTATATTCTATCCCGCTCGCTATAAAGGCCAACATTCCATTCGCCTTCTTGATCACCTGCTGCACCTGCAGACTGGGTTTTTGCGATTCGTGCACAAGGACCCCTGGGTCCCTCTGCACAGTAGCATGCTGCAGCTTTTCACCCTTTAAATAATATTCCTTCCTACTATTATTTCTACCAAAGTGGATAACCTCACACCTGCTAACACTATACTCCATCTGCCAGGTCCTCGCCCACTCACTCAGCCTATCCAGATCTCTCTGCAGACTTTCCGTGTCCTCCACGCAATTCACTTTTCCACTCATCTTCATGTTATCAGCAAATTTTGTTACCCTACACTCAGCCCCCCTCCTCCAGATCGTCTGTGTATATGATAAACAGTTGAGGCCCCAGCACCGATCCCTGTGGCACTCCACTAGTCACCAACTGCCAACCAGAAAAGCATCCATTGATTCCAACTCTCTGCTTTCTGTTAGATAACCAATCCTCAATCCATGCTAACACTTTACCCCCAACTCTGTGTACCCTAACCTTCTGCAGCAATCTTTTGTGAGGCACGTTATCGAATGCCTTCTGGAAATCTAAAAACGCCACATCCACTGGTTCCCCTCTGTCTACCACACTAGTCACGTCTTTATAAAAATCCAGTAAATTCATTAAACACGACTTCCCCTTCACGAATCCGTGCTGCGTCTGTTTGATCAAACCTTTCTTTGCTAGGTGTCCTGCTATTTCTTCTTTGATGATGGATTCTAGCATTTTTCCAACTATGGACGTTAAGCTAACTGGCCTGTTGTTCCCTGCCTTTTGTCTGCTACCTTTTTTAAACAGTGGCGTAACATTAGCAGTTTTCCAATCCGCCAGCACTTCCCCAGAGTCCAGCGAATTTTGGTGAATAATTACTAAGGCATCTGCTATTACTTCTGCCATTTCTTTCAGAACTCTGGGATGCATTCCATCCGGTCCCGGGGACTTAACAGTAATTATATTAATTGATGGTTCCTTGAGGTATTTATAGCAGTGCTTTACACAGCATTGCCATATTGAGGTTAGTTGATCAAGATTTGGTCCTGCAAAACTCAAATTTATTGGTTCAAATTGCTTCTGTTGCTAGCCCTCTCACCACCCATCAATGCCATTGCTGTAACCATCAGCCCTTCACCCAGTTTTGCACAGCTGAAAAGTGTCTTTTGCAAATATAACACACTTTGAAGTGTCTAATCTTTAACATTAAGTGTTTTTCTGCATTTCAGGCAGATATAGCAGCATCTTTTGTCATTAGCGTTGTTGAGATAAAGCAAGAAACTACAGACCAGTGAGCCTCACGTCAGTGGTAGGGAAACTATTAGAGGAACTTCTGAGGGAGAGTGTCTATCTCCACTTGGGAGGGGCAAAGCTTGATCAGGGATAGTCAGCCTGGCATCGTCAGAGGGAGGTCATGCCTAACAAACCTGATTAAATTTTTTGAGGAGGTGACCAAGTGTGTAGACAAGGGTGGTGCAGTTGATCTGGTTTATGTGGATTTCAACAAAGCCTTTGACAAGGTCCCACATGAGAGATTTGTAAAGAAGGTAAATGCATGTGGGACACAGGGTAATTTGATAAAGTGGATTCAAAATTGGCTCAGTTGTAGGAGACAGAGGATAATGACAGAAGGCTGCTTTAGTGACTGGAAGCCAGTGGTGAACCACTGGATCTGTGTTGGGTTCCCTATTATTCATCATTTATATAAATAACATTGATGACTATGTGGGGGGTGGGATTAGTAAGTATATAGATGACACAAATATTGGACGGGTGGTTAACGGTGAGGCAGAGTGTGTTGAGCTACAAGAAGATGTAGGCGGAGTGGTCTAATGGGCAGATAAGTGGAAGATGGACTTTAACCCTGAAAAGTGTGCGGTGATGTACTTTGGAAGGAGTAATTTGACAAGAAAGTATTAAATGAATGGTAGGAAACCAGGAAGTTCTGTGGAGTAAAGGGACTGTGATGTGTTTGTCCACAGATCTCTGAAAGCAGAAGAGCATGTTAGTAGGGTGATGAAAAGGGCATATTATCACTTGTCCTTATCAATCAAGGCATAGATTACAAAAGCAGGGAAGTCATGTATCGTCAAGGAATTGTATAGAACTTTGGTGAGACCACAGTTCGAGTACCGTGTGCAGTTCTGGTTGCCACATTATCGGAAGGATGTGATTACGCTGGAGGGGATGCAGAGGAGATTCAGCTGGATGCTACCAGGGATGGAACATTTAAGGTTTGAAGGGAGGTTGGATAGACATAGGTTGTTTTTGTTGGAGCAGAGAAGACTGAGGGGCGATCTGATTGAGGTGTACAAGATTATGAGAGGCATGGACAGAATGGATAAGAGCAGCTGTTCCCCTGAGTTGAAGAGTCATTCACAAAGGGACATAAGTTCAAGGTGAGGGGCAGAATTTTAAGGGGGATATTTGATTTGATTTATTATTGTCACATGTATTAACATACAGTGAAAAGTATTGCTTCCTGTGTACTACACAGACAAAGCATACCATTCATAGAGAAGAAAAAGAGTGCAGAATGTAGTGTTACAGTCATTGGGTGCAGAGAAAGATCAACTTAATGCAAGATAAGGCCATTCAAATGTGTGAAAGCAGCCAGGAAGAAGCTGTTCTTGAGTCGGTTAGTATGTGACCTCAGACTTTTGTATCTTTTTGCCGAAGGAAGGTGGAAGAGAGAATGTCCGGGGTGCATGGGATTCTTAATTAAGCTGGCTGTTTTGCCAAGGCAGCGGGAAGTGTAGACAGAGTCAGTGGATGGGAGGTTGGTTTGTGTGATGGATTGGGATACATTCACAACCTTTTGTAGTTCCTTGCAACCTTGGGCAGAGCAGGAGCCATACCAAGGTGTTATACAACCAGAAAGAATGCTTTCTATGTTGTATTTGTAAAAGTTGATGAGAGTCATTGCTGACATAAGAACATAAGAAATAGGAGCAGGAGTAGGCCATCTAGCCCTTCGAGCCTGCCTCGCCATTCAATAAGATCATGGCTGATCTGAAGTGGATCAGTTCCACTTTCCTGCTTTCTCCCCATAACTCTTAATTCCCTTGTCCGTCAAAAACCTATCTACCCGTGACTTAAATATATTTAGCGAGGTAGCCTCCACCACTTCAATGGGCAGAGAATTCCAGAGATTCACCACCCTTTGTGTGAAGAAGTTCCTCCTCAACTCTGATCTAAACTGCCCCCCCCCCCTATCTTGAGGCTGTGCCCTCTAATCCTGCTATCCTTTCTAAGCGGGAAGAATCTCTCTACCTCTACCCTATCCATCCTTTTCATTATTTTATACGTCTCTATAACATCCCCCCCTCATCCTTCTAAACTCCAACGAGTACAGACCCAGTCTATTTAGTCTCCCTTCATAGTTTAACCCCCCTCATCTCCGGTATCAGCCTAGTGAACCTCCTGTGCACTCCCTCCAAAGCCAAAATATCCTTGCGCAAGTGCAGCGACCAAAACTGCACACAGTACTCCATCTGCGGCTTCACCAGTGCCCTGAACAGTTGCAGCAAGACCTCCTGCTTTTATATTCTATCCCCCTCGCTATAAAAACCAGCATACCATTTGCCTTCTTGATCACCTGCTGCACCTGCAGACTGGGTTTTTGTGACTCATGCACATGCCGAACGTCCTTAGTCTTCTGAGAAAGTAGAGGCGTTGATGGGCTTTCTTAACTATAGTGTGGCATTGGGGGACCAGAATAGGTTGTCGATGATCTGGACACCTAAAAACCTGAAGCTCTTGACCCTTTTACTTCGCCCCCATTGATGTAAACAGGGCCATGCTCTTTACACTTCCTGAAATCGATGATACGAGGAAAAAATTTTTTTACCCAGAGGGTGGTGACTGCCTGGAATGTGCTGCCTGGGGAGTGGTAGAGGTGGGTTACCTCACAACCTTTAAAAAGTATCTGGATGAGCAGTTGGCACATCAAACTTTCAGGGCTATGGGCCAAGTGCTGGCAGAAGGGATTAGATGGGAGTTCAGGTGTTTCTAATACGTTGGTGCGGACTTGATGGGCCAGATGACCTCTTCTGCGCTGTATAATTCTATGATTCATTATCAGAGATTATCGTTTACCACTATTGGGGCATTGGTATAATTGTATAAATAAAAGACTGTCTTGAGAAATGTATCTTATAGAATTGAAGTTGTTAAAAGTATTTATCTTTTGATTATTTGACATTTTTTGATTTTTTTGGCTAACTGTTCTCAATATTGATTCAATTGTTTTGTTGCATCTAGGAAGCAGGTGATAACAACCAGTTCTGCTGGAGGAATCTCTTTTCATGTATAAACCTCCTTCGAATCCTCAATAAACTGACTAAATGGAAACACTCGAGGACAATGGTGCGTTTGTGGATGTCAGCTATACAGTTAGATACATTTCTTAATTATTTCTGATTATAAAAGCAATGCCCCCCCTTTATAAAAAAAAGGAAAATTCAATAACTGTATTGGTGGAAAGAACAGCATTTTAAACACATGAAATACAATTCTGATATGAAGTAGTGGTCCCCTCATAGCAGATGTTGATGAATTTGCTGCACAGTCTGATTCTTTCATGTTACCTTGTAAAATTTTAATGGCTCCATTTCAGTGTCAAAGTGAAGGTTTAAACCCTAGATGTAAAAGGAAACCGACTGCTCAGGAAGACTGAAATTCTTTTTGCCTGCTTACAGTCCATTTGTTAAAAGTTCATTTGATGAACTTCTATGTTCTATAATGCTATGTTGAGTATTTTGTATCACAAAATACTAAATGTGATCCTTATTATGAAAATTGGCAAGAACAGAGGAAATCATGTCATTGGTTTTTCAACAGTTTCTAAATGTAAGGATCCAACTTGACCCATGTTATTTATTATAACAGTAGCTATCAGCTGGATACCCCTAAAATGTAAAATTATTTTTAGAAATCGATGGTACCTGCATATTTTGGAATGTTATGTGCTTACTAAACTGTGATTTGAGAAATTGGGTCATGTTATGTGTAAAATACTACTTTGTAAGGAGGAGCATTTAAGAAGTGGACACATTGCCATTCATTACCTTCAGTGACTATCAGCTTATGTCTTCATTATATAGATGCTGGTAGTATTTAAATCGGCTCCAATTCTGAAACGAGCACTCAAGGTGAAACAAGCCATGATGCAATTATATGTTCTGAAGCTGCTGAAGGTGCAGACTAAATATCTGGGTCGCCAATGGCGAAAGAGCAACATGAAGACAATGTCTGCAATCTACCAGAAGGTGCGCCATCGACTGAATGATGATTGGGCTTATGGGAATGGTATGTGCCTAATATTTAACAATTCAAGATGTTCTTACTAATTCTCTCCCTGCAGAAATCAAAAGGTTGATGTTTTGGTCAATTATTATCCCATTAGCTCATGTCATCTTTGCCCCATAGATCACCCCCATCCTGGAAAGACAATTTTAAACTGTTGGGAAAGTTTTAAAACAAAGGATTCTTTAAAGTAATTGAGAAAAAAGAAACTTAAAATGATACAGTGCCTTGCTGCATCTCCCAAAGTACTTCATATACAACGAGTTACTGTGAATTGTGGTCACTTGTTATGCAAGTAAATGCAGTAGCCAATGGAAATACTGTATATACTTGTGATCTCACAAATAACAGATGGATCTGTTTTAGGGATATTAGTTAAATGATAAATATTGGCTCTGGCATTACGACATAATGCTGGGGGGTTTGGGGAGGTGGGCAGGACACAGCTAAGTTCTGTTTTACGCCATATCTAAAAACGATCCTTCTTCAGTGAAGTACTTCATCATAACTGCCCATCGTAATTATTTATCACCTCTTTGATTTTTGCATTTCACTCAATTATTCGTTTTGGGGAAAATGGCCATCACTAACCAGGATGACATTATTGCCTGTCCTCCATTTCCTTCTTGAGAAGATATTGAAAAATCATCATTTAAACTGTTGCAGTTCATTTGGTGAAGTGTACTTTCACATGGACTGGAGTAAAGGTGTGCAAAGGGAGGTTTAGGGGCAGATGATAACTCCAGCCCAGGTACGCTTAAATGTGTAATCCAAGTGGTGATGCAGTGCATTATCAATGTTGTTTTCTTTAAGATGGAACTTTAAATTTGGGCATGTGCTCCAAGTGGAATTTGCTTTTAGAAATGTGAGCTGAATGGGAAATCATTGGAATTTGTAATTTTGAAACATTGAGGTCAAACAGTTGCCTTCGTATGAATCTTCAATCATATTGAAAGCTATATTATTGACAAAGCAAGAAATTTTTACCTTCTGAAATTCATTTTAAACAATACTTTTAAACCTTTGTTTGTCTTGTCTTTAATCATTCTGTGGATTGGTCACACTATGAGCACTCTTTCTCCATTGATTTCTGTTCTCTGCTGCCATCGCTTCCAGTTCCGCAAAGAGGCCACTTTTATGTTCTGATATCCATTCATGCCATCTTGGGTCTTCCCCATGTATCTTTTCCAAGTGTTTTGTCTTATATTACATCTTTTACCAAACATTTCACTCCTGTTCACATCACATGTCCAAAATATATGAGCTTCCTTGATATCAGTGGCTCCTGTTCACATCACATGTCCAAAATATATGAGCTTCCTTGATATCAGTGGCTCAAACAAGTTCCTACTCAGTTGTTTACTTGGCCGTCCATGGTGCATATTATATCCACCTGAGTCCTTTCATTTTAAATGCTCTTATTAGAGCCGCAGCACTCATCTTGATGGTGCAGCATTTCTGCCAGGACATTAAATAAAGATGGTGAGAGAACCAGTAGGGTACTGGTAAATTTTGAGGTGCACGAGCTCTAAGAAAATGTGGTGGCAAGCGAAAAGTATTAGTGTCAGGAGGCAATAAGCATTTTATTTTGAATCGTATGGAATTTTGGATCACGTGTCTTCAGCAAGCTAGAATTTCATTATGCAACATTTTAATTATTTAATTCGAGCCTATTTGAAAACTTTGCTTCCTTCTGATGGAGGATGGTTTATTGAGGGACCACTGTTTTATACACCCAGGTCTAGATTGTTAATATTAATAAGTGTCCACTCACCTGATGAAGGAGCAGTGCTGCTAAAGCTCGTGATACCAAATAAACCTGTTCAACTTTAACCTGGTGTTGTGAGACTTCTTACTGTGCCCACCCCAGTCCAATGCTGGCATCTCCACATCATGGTTATATACGGCACAATTTCAAAACTTGAAGGTGGTACAAGACTTGAAAGCATTGCGAACTGTGAGGAGGATAGTATATTGTATCCATTGAGTTCAATGTATACAGATAGGCTGGTGGAATGGGCTGACATGGAGCAGATGGAATTTAATATGGGGAAGTATGAATTGATACATTTTGTTTGAACAAGCAGCAGTGATAAAATAAAGGATATGATTGTTGTGGGGCAGCTGATGGAAATGCTGAGCTGTCCCAAACCTCAAAAGGAAGACTTGAAATAGCTGCCCAAACTTTTATTTGCAATTTGTATAGTACGTTCTGAAATTGGAAATTATGCCCCTGACCACTTGTGATTATTTTATGGTAAAGTAAACGTTTATTAAGAACTAAAGAAAAAAGCAAAATAGCATAGAATTACATTAAACCACAAAAAGAGGCTTCACACTATAAACAGTATTTTCAAACTGCCCCAGAAAATCTTAACTGCCCTCAAAGCTAACCTTCCCCTTTTCTGTTCAACAATCTTGGGGTTTTCTTTAACCACAATGTGCCTTTACATTTCTTGGGCGTCCTCTGAGGTTGGAAACAACTGATTCTTCAGGTCTGGCTTTGTTCACATTGCTTACTGGGATTTATAGAACCATAGACCCTACAGTGCAAAAGAAGGCCATTTAACATAAGAACATAAGAAATAGGAGCAGGAGTAGGCCATCTAGCCCTTCGAGCCTGCCCCGCCATTCAGTAAGATCATGGCTGATCTGCAGTGGATCAGTTCCACTTTCCCGCTTTCTCCCCATAACCCTTAATTCCCTTGTCTGTCAGAAATCTATCTACCCGTGACTTAAATATATTCAGCGAGGTAGCCTCCACCACTTCAATGGGTTCTAAACTACCCCCCCCCCTTATCTTGAGGCTGTGCCCTCTAGTCCTACTGTCCTTTCTGAGTAGGAAGAGCCTCTCCACCTCTATCCTATCCATCCCATTCATCATCTTATATGTCTCAATGAGATCTCCCCTCATTCTTCTAAACTCCTAACAAGTACATGCCTAGTTTATTCAGCCTCTCTTCATTGCTCAGCCCCCTCATCTCCGGTATCAGCCTAGTGAACCTCCTCTGCACTCCCTCCAAGGGCAAAATATCCTTGCATAAGTGCGGCGACCAAAACTGCACACAGTACTCCTGCTGCGGCCTCACCAGTGCCCTGTACGGTTGCAGCAACACCTCCCTACTTTTATATACAATCCCCCTCGCTATGAAGGCCAGCATCCCATTCTACCTTCTACTCTTCTACCTTCTGGGTAGCTACTGTGAAGTTCCAGAGTGACGCCTCTTTCCCCTCCCCCCGACCCCTAACCAACAGGACTCCACCCATGCTCCTGTGGCATTGATGAGCAAGATCCCATCTTTGTGATTTACTTGACGAGAACTCGGTTTTAAAGTGCCAAGGCTTGGCCCCCAGCCCTGGGGCCTGGCTGTTTGGAGCAGTCTGAACCCCCACCCACCCCCTCCCCACACCTTGTTGGAGGTGCCAAAGCGGAGTGAGCATACCCTATTCAACTCCCTTGTTAACTCTCAGCCACTCGGAGAGGGTGCAAACAATTCTAACCATAACATGTTGCTTACAATTAAACTTGGTTGGCCAGCTAATTAAATATGGTGGTTTTCTGATGTCAAACATTTTCATCCAAAATTTCTCCCGCTCGACGGAATCGAATTCCTTCGTAAAGTCATTGAGGCACGTGTTTCAAAGTTAATTCTCTAATTTTAAAAATGTTATTTTATTTTTAGATCTTGATGCTCGCCCATGGGATTTTCAGGCTGAGGAATGTGCATTGAGAGCCAACATTGAACGGTTTAATAGTCGCAGATATGATAAAAATCCAAACAATCCAGATTTTGCTCCAGTGGATAACTGTTTGCAGAGTGTCCTGGGACAGCAGCTGGTGTTGCCAGAGGAATTCCAAATGAACTATGACCTTTGGCTTGAGAGGGAAGTGTTCTCAAAGCCAATCAGCTGGGAGGAGCTTCTTCAGTAATTTCCAACTCCATTTTGTATGATAGTCAATCGTTTTTTAACTGTGTAATAAATTAATCATTGTCTACATGAACTTTGTTAGGTATTGTACGCTGAGAAATCTTGTTTAATTTGTCACCGCATCAATGATGAGAAATATAGGTGTGTTTCTTTCCATCCATTCTGTGTGGCGCTGAAACTACATGCCAAGCCTTCAGCACCTGCTGGAAAGTGCCTATATGGACATTGGTGGAATATTATTATATTATTGAACTTGTCATGATTCCTGTGGTTAAATAACTTGCTTAGCTAACACAAGGAAAAGTACTTGGTTGGAGTACCAGAAGACAAAATAATCCCAAGAATCAAGGCATTCAGGAGAGAAGGTGCAAAAATCAAAAGCGGAAGAAGAATTTGCAAAATGCTTGAAGCTGTTGGGAATTATTTGACTATTCATTGATTGTAGTGAACAAGTATATCTGGCAAAAAAAGCAGTAAAATACTGCTTGTATTTGTACATGTTGCTAAAATTAACCAAGGATTTCATCCTTTAAGTGGTAATAAAGGGAAAATAATTAGTAAGCGAGCTTCAGGTCAGATGAAAATGCTGATTCTTGTGTTGGATGTTTTTTACTGTTTAATGGTCTTTGTTTCTTGGTAAGCTTTTTCTTTTAACTGTTACCAATGAATGAAAGTGTAAGTTGTGTGAGATAACTGCCTTTAATTTTTTTTTATTCTGCTGATCAAATCTGACAGTTTGGAAAATGATCTCATACTCAACTTACTCGCCAGATCCTAAAACTGTGGAATTTCTCATGTTCATAAAACTATTCTGCAATCTATGAACTTCTAGAAACTTACTTCATCTCCTTTTCTACCTGTTTTAGCTTCAGATATATTATGGGCTGTAACGCTACACGTTGGCTTCTTAAAACATAAAGAGCTGCAAAGTAACCAAGGTACTGAGAGTATTTTAATTTTTGGTGTGTATTTTGCATTATTCCTATTTAATTATTAAGTATGTAATACAAGGTTTCCTGGCCAGAGTACAAATATCTTGGATATTGTGATCTGAATCTTAATTGTGTTACTTACCATTGCATTCTGCATGTTTAGACAGGTGCTTGACTTCAGTCATGACTGTTGTAAAAGCAGAATTCCAAGGAATCTATTCCAACTATATAGCGGGCAAAAACATAATTATGGATCATTTAATTTGAATGTAATTATTGGGCTTGAAACTCATTTCAACATGCTCACAAATTTCTTCACACCCCCGCCAAAAAAAAAACTGGAAGTCTAATGGGCATCAATTACACATGATCCACAGAAGCCTGGACCTGGCAACTTGAGCTCTGAGGGAAGGCAAGGAGTGAACTGCGGCTTTGAACTGTGTCCCTGTATCCCTATGCCACTCCCGGGCAGCAGAAGGAAGGTCCCCCAAGGGATCTGGAGGTTGAGTGGGTTCAGGCTGGGGGAAAAGGGTTAACTTTGGGACTCGCCACTGGGATGGTGGTTTAGTGGATGCACATTTCCATGTTACCTTGGAAAAGTCGTGTACACCCTCAGAATCATGATTTCAGACACTATTCTTGTATTGTCTCTGACCTTTAAAACATTTGAAGTGCCCTGGTCACTTTGATATGAGATGCATTCAAACATTGCAGTTAGAAAAGAGGAATGAAACCTCATAACTGATCCAAGTTATTAATCAAAGGCAAAATGGTTATAAACATTGTGATAAGTAACGAAGGCAGCACTTAAGGTGCATTCAACCATGAAGAGGAAGAAAAACAAAGTTCCGGGCTAGTGGGTAAGAGATTCAACCATCAAAGCACTTCAAGTGAGTCTGACACCATGCTACTCTTTTTCAATGCTAAAAAGGGGACTCCCTGGTGCAGTGGTCTCCAAATAGTCAATTGCAAATGACAGGTTAATCTTGGAGTCTCAAAAAGGTAATTGTCGTTGGTTGCTGTACCACTGCCAAAAATGCATGGGACTCCAGTTTCTCATGATGACGAGTGAATTACCTCAATGACTGCTCAATCATAGGTGCCACTAAGGTGGGTGAAGACAAAATAAAGAGCAAGGAGCCAGGGGACCTCCAGGAGGACATGACTATTTGTCAACAGAGCGTAGCTTTGGGTAAAAGAGACAATTTGGACTGGCATCACAAAACAATGTAAGACAAATTTCAAGAAAATTTCCCTTTAAATAGTGCCATTTAGACAAAGTTGGGGAGTTAAAGGGAACGTTGCAAGCTCAATAATCACTCTTTTCAAAAACTGGCTCAAGGCTAGCAAATAGTCTTTTTGCATTAGCCATCTGCTGGGAAAATGTAAGAAATAATTGACCACTGGGGATCAAAACAGTAGGTCGGTAAGCACTGAGGCTGGGGTCAAGTTGGAGGCCATGGCAAGGCTAGCTAAGAAGAAGAGCATTCTGGAGGAGGATGACCTGAGTGGCCCTGGAGGTCTGGAGTGCATCTGCTTCAATGCGAGGAGCGTAACGGGTAAGACAGACGAACTGATGGCCTTGATGCTTACGCAGAATTTGGATGTGGTTGCGGTGACGGAGACTTGGTTAAAAGGACAGGACTGGCAGTTGAATATTCCAGGGTATAAGTGTTTTAGGCGGGACAGAGGAGGGGCTAAAAGAGGTGGGGCAGTAGCGATATTAGTTAGGGAGCATATTACAGCAATGCAGAGGGTGGACAATTTTAAAGGGGTCATGTAATGAGTCACTGTGGGTGGAGCTTGGAAACAGGAAGGGTGCAATCATTATGCTGGGGATATACTCCAGGCCACCCGACAGCCCACGGGAAGTGGAGGAACAAATATGTAAGGAGATTCTGGATAGGTGCAGAAAAAATAGGGTTGTTGTAGTGGGAGACTTTAATTTCCCTGGTATAGACTGGATAGTGCTTAGGGCTTGGGGTCTGGACAGGAAGGAATTTGTAAAATGCGTACTGGAAGGTTCTTTGGAACAGTATGTAGATAGCCCAACTAGAGAGGGGGCTATACTGGACCTAGTTCTGGGAAATGAGCCCAGTCAGGTTGTCAAAGTTTCAGTATGGGAACATGTGGCAAATAGTGACCACAATTCTGTAACTTTAGGATAATAATGGAGAAGGATGAGTGTTGTCCTACGGGTCGGGTGCTAAATTGGGGGAAGGCTAACTATAGCCGGTTTAGGCAGGAATTGGTGTCCGTTGATTGGGAGAGGCTGTTTGAGGGTAAGTCCACATCTGGCATGCGGGAGTCTTTTAAGGAACAGCTGATAAGGCTGCAGGACAGGCATGTGCCTTTAAAAAGGAAGGATAGGAAAGGTAGGATTCGAGAGCCGTGGATATCCAGGGAAATTGAGGACCTGATCAATAAGAAAAGAGTCGTACGTTAGGTCCAGGCAACTGAAAACAGATGGAGCTCTGGAGGAATACAGACAGAGTAGGAAAGAACTCAAACGGGGAGTTAGAAGGCCAAAAAGAGGTCACAAAATGTTCTTGGCAGACAGGATTAAGGAAAATCCTAAGGCATTTTATTCATAGTTAGGAACAAAAGAGTTGTCAGGGAAAAAATCGGACCTCTCAGGGACAAAGGAGGGGAATTATCCTTAGAACCCAAGGGAATCGGGGAGATCTTAAATGAATACTTTGCATCAGTATTCACAAAGGAGAGGGATGTGTTGACTGGGAGTGTCTCAGAGGGAAGTGTTTACCCTTTAGAGAGAATCTCCATTACAAGGGAGGAAGGGTTAGGTTTTTTAGGGAACATTAAAACTGACAAATCCCCAGGGCCTGATGGCATTTATTGTAGGCTGCTCAGGGAGACAAGAGATGAAATTGCTGGGCCTATGACGGAAATCTTTGTCTCTTCATTAGACACAGGTGAGGTCCCTGACGATTGGAGGATAGTGAATGTGGTACTGTTATTTAAGAAGGGTAGCAGGGATAACCTGGGTAATTACAGGCCGATGAGCTTGACGTCTGTGGTTAGGGAAGTTGTTGGAGAGGATTCTTAGAGATAGGATGTTTGCGCGTTTAGAACTGAACAATCTCAGCATGGTTTTGTAAGAGGGAGGTCGTGCTTTACAAATTTGGTGGAGTTTTTTGAGGTGACAAAAACGGTTGACGAAGGAAGGGCCATGGATGTTGTCTATATGGATTTAGTAAGGCGTTTGACCACAAAGTCCCTCGTGGCAGGTTGGTGAAGAAGGTTAAGGCTCATGGGATACAAGGAGAGGTGGCTAGGTGGATAGACTGGCTTGGCCACAGGAGACAGAGGGTAGCAGTCGAAGGGTCTTTTTCCGGCTGGAGGCCTGTGACCAGTGGTGTTCCGCAGGGCTCTGTACTGGGACCTGTGCTATTTGTGATATATATATATAAAAATGATTTGGAAGAAGGTGTAACTGGTGTTATCAGCAAGTTTGCGGATGACATGAAGATAGAACATTACAGCGCAGTACAGGCCCTTCGGCCCTCAATGTTGCGCCCATCAGTGGAACCAATCTAATGACCCTCTAATCTAAACTATTCCGATGTTATCCATATGCCTATCCACTGACCATTTGAACGCCCTTAAAGTTGGCGAGTCCACAACTGCTGCAGGCAGGGCATTCCACGACCCTACCACCCTCTGAGTAAAGAACCTACCTCTGACATCCGTCCTATAATTACCACCCCTTAATTTAAAGCTATGTCCCCTTGTGTTAGCCATCACCATCCGAGGTAAAAGGCTCTCACTATCCACCCTATCCAATCCTTTGAACATCTTGTATGCCTCAATCAGGTCACCTCGTAACCTTCTTCTCTCCAATGAAAATAACCTCAAGTCCCTCAGCCTTTCCTCATATGACCTTCCCACCATACCAGGCAACATCCTGGTAAACCTCCTCTGCACCCTCTCCAATGCCTCCACATCTTTCTTATAATGCAGCGATCAGAACTGTACGCAATACTCCAAGTGCAGCCGCACCAGAGTTTTGTACAGTTGTAACATGACCTCACGGCTCTGAAATTCAATCCCTCTACCAATAAAAGCTAACACACCGTACGCCTTCTTAACAACCTTATCAACCTGGGTGCCAACTTTCAGGGAGCTATGCACATGTACCCCGAGATCTCTCTGCTCGTCAACACTACCAAGAGTCCTTCCATTAGCCCTATATTCTGTACTCCTGTTACTCTTACCAAAGTGAATCACCTCACACTTTTCCACATTAAACTCCATCTGCCACCTCTCGGCCCAGCTCTGCAGCTTGCCTATGTTCCTCTGCAAACTGTAACATCCATCCTCACTGTCTACAACTCCTCCAACTTTGGTGTCATCAGCAAATTTACTAATCCATCCTTCTACACCCTTATCTAGGTCATTTATGAAAATGACAAACAGCAGTGGCCCCAAGACAGATCCTTGAGGTACACCACTTGTAACTGAACTCCAGGTTGAATATTTCCCATCAACCACCACCCTCCGTCTTCTATCAGCTAGCCAATTCCTGATCCAAACTGCTAAATCACCCTCAATCCCATGCATCTGCATTTTCTGCAATAGCCTACCATGGGGAGCCTTATCAAACGGACAATACAGCAGGATAAAGATAGGCTGGAAAATTGGGCAGAGAAATGGCAGATGGAATTTAATCCAGATAAATGCGAAGTGATGCATTTTGGAAGAACTAATGTAGGGGGGAGTTATACAAGACTATAGAAGCTCAGAGGGACCTAGGTGTGCAAGTCCACAAATCCTTGAATGTGGCAGCACGGGTGGAGAAGTTGGTGAAGAAGGCATATAGTATGCTTGCCTTTCTAGGATGGGATATGGAGTATAAAAGCTGGAGTCCGATATTGCAGCTGTATAGAACGCTGGGTAGGCCACATTTGGAGTACTACGTCCAGTTCTGGTCGCTGCACTACCAGACATAGAGGCTTTAGAGAGAGTGCAGAGGTTTACCAGGATGTTGCCTGGTATGGAGGGTCTAGGCTATGAGAAGAGATTGGGTAAACTGGGGTTGTTCTCCCTGGAAAGACGGAGAATGAGGGGAGACCTAATAGAGGTAATAGAGGTGTACAAAAGTATGAAGGGTATAGATAGAGTGAACAATGGGAAGCTTTTTACCAGGTCGGAGGTGATGATCACGAGGGGTCACAGGCTCAAGGTGAGAGGAGCAAGGTATAACTCAGATATCGGGGGGACATTTTTTACACAGAGGGTGGTGGAGGCCTGGAATGCACTGCCAAGTTGGGTGGTGGAGGCAGACACGCTGGGATCGTTTAAGACTTACCTGGATAGTCATATGAGCAGACTGGGAATGGAGGGATACAAACGAATGGTCTAGTTGGACCACTGAGCAGCACAGGCTTGGAGGGCTGAAGGGCCTTTTTCCTGTGCTGTACTGTTCTTTGTTCTTTGGTGAAGTTATTAGGGATGCTACAATGGTCACAGCAGACACCTTGTTCAAAGATTTTGAAAACAAAGATGAAATTATGACAGTAGCCAAAAGAGTGGAATTGTCGGAGAATGTGGCTCTGCGCTTGCACCAAGACTTATCAGGCGGTGAATGTTACTTGCTACAGTTTGAATTAGTTGACATGACAGATACGGCCCAGCTGACTTGGTTCACTTGATATTCAAAGATGCTACAACAAAGAAAGACTTCCTCACTATTTAGCCACTCAGAGAGGACGAAGCGATGAGGTTTACAACAGATTTATAAGGTATGTGACTGAGATAAACATTCCAACCAAGATAAAAGCAAATGACTGCAAATGCTGGAATCTGATACAAAAGCAGGAAATGCTGGAAAATGTCAGCAGTTCTGACAGCATCTGAGGAAAGAGAAGAGAGCCGATGTTTTAAATCTGGATGACTTCATCAGAGCTTTGTCAAGAAATTGGTTTCGGTCACAATCCATAGTGCATCATCAGTGCTGGGTGTCAGTGCAGGCTTCCTTGCACTTCGCAGAAATGATCCTGAATTCCTCTCCATCAGTTAGCACTGAGCTACCAACAAGTGCTGGTGAGCAAAGTTATTGACTTTTGTCATGTAATGACGGTTATTGTCAAGATCGTAAACTCAATTAATGCCAGAGCTTTGCAACGTCACTTGTTCAAGCCTTTTACAGATTCACCTTAGAAAGCATTCTTTCTGGTTGTATCACAGCTTGGTATGACTCCTGTTCTTCCCAAGACCACAAGCAACTACGAAAGATCATCCACGTAGCCCAATCCATCACACAAATTAGCCTCCCATCCATTGATTCTGTCTACACTTCCCACTGCCTCAGCAAAGCAGCCAGCATAATTAAGGACCCCATGCATACTGGACATTCGCTCTTCCACCTTCTTCCGTCGGGAAAAAGATACAGAAGTCTGATCCAGGTACACTTACAGAAAGATACAGGTCACCTACCAACCAACTCAAGAACAGCTTCCCTGCTGCTGCCAGACTTTTGAATGGACTTACCTTGCATTAAGTTGATTTTTCTCTATACCCTAGCTATGACCATAACACTACATTCCGCAGTCTCATGTTTCCTTCTCTATGAACAGCATGTTTTGTCTGTATAGTGTGCTAGAAACAATACTTTTCACTATGTTAATATATGTGACAATAATAAATCAAATTGATGCCACCTATTGTGTGCTAAGCCTTTTTACAGATGTGTGATAGTTAAGCTGAAAAAAAGTCCTCCAGAAATTTTTAGATCTGCTGTGTGAAATTGTCACTATTCTTAAATCAAATGAGGTGTACAGCGTTACGGTTCAGTTAAGAAACTCCAAAGTGTTTTATGAAGCCACTCTGATTCATAAATTTCACATTTAGAATTTTGATAGGATAAGCATGAGATGTTTCACTTCAGGTGTAGACGTAGAAACATAGAAGATAGGAGCAGGAGGAGGCCATTTGGTCTTTCGAGCCTGCTCCACCATTCATTACGACCATAGCTGATCATCCAACTCAGTAGTCTAATCCTGCTTTCTCCCCACAACCTGTGATCCCATTTGCCTCAAGTGCTATATCCAACAGCCTCTTGTGATAATGAATTCCACAGATTTCCCACTGTTTGGGTGGAGAAATATCTCCTCACCTCTATCCTCAATGATCTACCCTGAATCCTCAGATTGTGACCCCTGGTTCTGGAATCCTCCACCATTGGAAATATCCTCCCTGTATCCACCCTGTCTCATCCTGTTAGAATTTTGTAAGTCTATGAGATTTCCCTCTCATTCATCTGAACTCCAGTGAAAACAGCCCTAACCGAGTCAATCTCTCCTTACATCAGTCCCGCCATCCCCAGAATCAGCCTGGTAAGCCTTCACTGCACTTGGGAGAGAGAGAGAGCAAGACCATCCTCAGGAAAGGATTCCAAAACTGTACACAATACTCTAGGTGTGGCCTCATCAAGATCCTGTACAATTGCAACAACACATACCTGCTCCTTTATGCGAAACCTCCCGCAATGAAGGCCAACCTGCCATTTGCCGCCTTTACAGCCTACTGCACCTGCATGCTTACCTTCAGTGACTGATGCACAAGGACATCCTGTCTGCACACTCCCTTCTCCCAATTTACAACCATTTAGATAGTAGTCTGCCTTTTTGTTTTTGCTTCCAAAGTGAATAACCTCTCATTTGTCCAAATTATACTGCATCTATCATTGATTTGCTCACTCACCCAACTTGTCCAGATCATTCTGAAGGATCTTTGCACCCTCATCACACTTTACCCTCCCACCCAACTTGGCATCACCTGCAAACTTTGAGATGTTACATTTTGTTCCGTCATCCAGATCATTAATATATATTGTGGATAGCTGGGGTCCCAGCACCGATCCCTGTGGCACCCCATTAGTTACTGCTCGCCAATTTGAGAAGCACCCATTAATTCCTACTCTTTGATTCCTCTCTGCCAACCAGTTTTCTATCCATCTCAATACACTTCTCCAATGCCATGCATTTTAATCTTGCTTGATAATCTCTTTGCGGGACCTTGTCAAATGCTTTCTGAAAGTCCAAGAAACACATTTACTGGCCACAGAGCTAGGCAGGATCAGCAAGATAACACATTACATGTATACAGACAGGGCCATTCAGGTTATTGTCCCTTGAACTGCCCACTGTTTTTTTTCTCCTTCTAACAATGACGTCACCAAAGGATGTGAGTATTTATTTAAAAAATAACTCTTAAGGGGAAGGTATGATGTTAATATACCTTTAAGAAAAAAATGAGCATCAACATTCAAAGATGGTTTTATTTTTCAAAGCCCTTCAGTTTCACAGTGCTAGTACTCTACAATAAATATATATACACTTGACAAAATCAAAACATGCAAACAGTAATATAACCCATTTCAGTCCTTGTCTTCCACCATCGAACATTCTTTCCTATTTATCACATTCATGTCAAAGCATCAGCATTCACATTTTCTGTTCCTGCCACATGTATAATTTTTAAATTAACTGGCTGCAATAATAGACTCCATCTCCAAAAGTATCCTTCAGTTTCAATTCTAAATTCAAACTCAATTTGTTGTTGTAATGATAAATTTGCGCTGGTAATAGACTCACAGAGCTAGGCAGGATCAGCAAGATAACACATTACATGCATACAGACAGGGCCATTCAGAAAGGTTATTTTATCTCTGTCCCCTTGTTCATTGACCTTAGTTCCTCTATCAAGCAATTCAACTCCTTTGTTTGTTCTGGACCTGGACCATCACATTCCACACACACTTTGGCAAAGATGCATAGCAGATTGTTTTTCTTGGTGCCTGAAACCATTTTGACCATGGTTCCAACAATCACTTTGACAGTTAAGCTGCTGCAAAAACTACCATAGTTACTTGAATACTAGCAGTGCTGTTTCACTGGGCATCCACATCTCAGCACACTAAACAGAATCATTATGCCAGAAGTTCATTTTAGATGATGGTACAGTTTTGGCAAACAGTCTGATCTCATGTTGTTGTCCTTTCCTTTGATCCACATTAGTTCAATATTTCCACTCGATCTCATTTTTGAGATCATACATGACTGTTGATTCATTCACACTTTTCTTTGCATGGATCATGAGCTGTCTTTGACATTCCAGGGTGTGTGGGCTCCTTAATTATACTGACTGCTTTGCCAAGGCAGCGGGAAGTGTAGACAGAATTAATAGGGGGGAGGCTGGTTTGCGTGATGAATTGGGCTACATTCATGACCTTTTGTAGTTCCTTGCACTGTTGGGCAAAACAGGAGCCATACCAAGCTGTGATACAACCAGAAAGAATGCTTTCTATGGTGCATCTTAAAGGATGGTGAGAGTTGTAGCTGACATGCTAAGTGTTCTTAGTCTTCTGAGAAAGTAGAGGCATTGGTGGACTTTCTTAACTATAGTGTCAGTATGGGGGAGCCAGGACAGGTTGTTGGTGATCTGGACACCTAAAAACTTGAAGCTCTTGACTCTTTCTACTTTGTGTGCGGAGATGTGCCTTTTACATCTCCTCTAAATGTTTCCCCACACACCTTAAACCTATGTCCCCTAGTACTTGACTTTACTACCCTAGGAAAGAGCATCTGACTGTCCACTCTGTTCATGCCACATATAATCTTGTAGACCTTTATCAGGTTACTCCTGAATCTCCATTGTTTCAGTCAGAACAAACCAAGTTTATCCAACCTCTCCTCATAGCTAAAACCCCCCAGACCAGGCAACATACTGGTAAACCTCTTCTGTACCCTCTCCAAAGCATCCACATCCTCCTGGTAATACAGCGAACAGAATTGTACACAATATTCTAAATGAGGCTTAACTAAGGTTCTTAAGGGACAACTAGATGAAATCATGAATAGAATGGGAATGGAAGGCTGTGACTAGTGATCTCCCACAGGGGTCAGTTCTGGCAACTTGTTCGTCGTATACATAAATGATTTAGGGGAAAATGTAGCTGGTCTGGTTAGTAACTTCTCAGATGGCACAAAAATTGGTGGAGTTGTGGATAGTGAAGAGGATTGTCAGAGGAAACAGCAAGGTATAGACTGGGTGGAGACTTAGGCGGAGAAATGGCAGATGGAGTTTAATCCGGACAACTGTGAGATAATGCATTTTGGAAGGTCCAATGCATGCAGGAATTATACAGTAAATGGTAAAATCCTTAGGACCATTGACAGACAGAGAGACCTGGGAATACATATCCACCGATCACTGAAAGTGGCAATGTAGGTGGATGAGGTAGTCAAGAAGCCAAATGGCATGCTTATTTTCATCAGTTGGGGAAATTATAAAAATTAGCAGGTCATGCTGCAGCTGTACGCAATCTTAGGCCTCATTTAGAATATAGTGTACAATTCTGGTCATCATATTACTGCTTTGGAGAAGAGATTTACCAGGATGTTGCCTAGTCTGGAGGATATTAGATATGAGGAGAAGCTGGATAAATTTGGTTCGTTCTCACTAGGACAACGGAGGCTGAGGGGTGACCTGATAGAAGTTAACAAGATTGAGTGGCATGGATGGAGTGGATAGTCAGAAGCTCTTTCCTAGGGTAATAAGGTCAAGTACTAGAGGATAGCTGTAAGGTGCATGGGGAAAAGTTGAGAGGAGATGTGCAAGGCAAGTTTTTTAAAGGGTGGTGAATGTCTGGAACACGCTTCCTGGGGAGGTGGTGGGAGCAGGTACAGTAGTGGCATTTAAGGGGCAACTAGTCGAATACATGAATAGGATGGGAATGGAAAGAAACGGATTCTAAGTGCAGACGGTTTTAGATTAGGCAGGCATCATGATCGGTGCAGGCTTGGAGAACTGGAGGGCCTGTTCTTTGCTGTACATTTCTTTGTTCGTTGTTAAGTTAGCAGATTATTTGAAAATTGATGGGGTGGTGAATAGTGAGGAGGATAGCCTTAACTTGCAGGATGTTATAGATGATCTGGTTGGATGGGCTGATCAGTGGCAAATGGTATTGAATCTGGACAAGCATGAAGTGATGCACTTGTGCAGGATAAACAAGGCAAGGGAATGGATGATGAATGGCAGGACCCTGGGAAGCAGGGAAGAAGGAGGATCAGAGGGACCTTGGTGTGCTTGTATTCCAGTCCCTTAAGGTAGCAGGATAGGGGCATGGAGTGGTTAAGAAAGCATATAGTATAATTGCCTTCATTAGCTGAAGCATCAAGTTTAAGACCAGGGAGGTTATGCTGGAACCGTATAAAATGCTGGCTTGGCCACAGCTAGAGTATTGTGTGCAGTTCTAGAATCCACATTATAGAAAGAATGTGATAGCACTGGAAAGGGTGCAGAGGGGATTTACCAGGATGTTGGCTGGGCTGGAGGGTTTTAGTTATGAAGAGAGATTGAATATACTGGAGTTAAAGTCATAGTCATAGAGGGTTACAGCATTGGAACAGGCCCTTTGGCCCAACTTGTCCACACCAGGCTTTTTTTAAGAAAACCCCTAAGCGAATCCCAATTGCCCAGATTTGGCCCATATCCCTCTATATCCATTGTACTCATGTAACTATCTAAATGCTTTTTAAAAGACAAAACTGTACCAGCCTCGACTACTGCCTCTGGCATTTTGTTCTGGAGACTCACCACCGAACTGTGTGAAAATAGTCCCTCTGGACCCTTTTGTATCTCTCCCCTCTCACCTTAAATCTATGCCCTTTAGTTATAGATTCCTCTACCTTTGGGAAAAGATATTGACTATCTAGCTGATCTGTGCCCCTCATTATTTTATAGACTTCAGTAAGATCACCCCTCAGTCTCCTACGCTCCAGAGAAAAATGTCCCAATCTATCCAGCCTCTTATAACTCAATCTTTCCTGCACTCTTTCTAGCTTAATAATGTCCATTCTATAATAGGGTGACCAGAATTGCACACAGTATTCCAAGTGTGGCCTTACCAATATCTTGTACAACTTCAACAAGACGTCCCAACTCCTGTATTCAATGATCTGACCAATGAAACCAAGCATGCCAAATGCTGCCTTTAGTTGAAAACAAAAGTTGTTTTCCTTGGAGCACAGGAGCCTGAGGGGGAACATGACTAAGATGTATAGAATTATGAGGGGAATAGATAGACAGAAAGAAACTTTTCACCTTGGTGGAGGGATCAATGATTAGGAGGCAGAGAATTAAGGTAAGGGGCAGGAAGTTTGAGGGGATATGAGGAAAGACTTTTTCATCCAGAGGACAATGGGAGTCTAGAATTAATTTTTGTTAGCACATGCCTCCTGGGGTATGACTCTCCTGGACATAGTTCAAAATCACTTCAAAAACAAATACAAGGGTGTGATAGTGCTGGAAAAGGTGCAGAGGGGATTTACCAGGATGTTGCCTGGGCTGGAGAGTTTGTCAAAGTGGGACATTGTCTGTGCTGACAACATCAGATTTCCTGGGATCTTGAGACGTAAGAAACTTCAATGTTATCTTCACAACTTGTTAGGTTTATGCAAAATCTTGCTTCCTAAATTCTACTTGACTCATAAATACTAATTCTTTTACTTTGTAGATGAAGCAAACCGAGGATCCCACCAATAAAAATTAGTAACAGTTTCCTTAAAGTTTGTTTAAATTAGAATGGTTTTATACATCAAAACCCTAACCTTACAACTTAAATCTGAAACTACCATTACTGCTTGCTTGCAATGCTTCACTTTATGGAATAGAGGGCAGTAGTTTCACATATAATGCATTGTTTTTGCTTTGTGTATTTGGCAGACTAGAAATACATCTAACTCTGCTCAGCTAGAAAAAGATGCATTGAGTATAATTTTTGGTGTAGAAAGGTCTCAACATTATTTATATGGTCGTCATTTCACATGATTGACTGATCATCGACCCTTAACTATTATTTTTGGGCAGTATAAAGGCGTACTGTCGTTAGCTGCTTATCTGTTGCAAAGATGGTCGTTGATCTTATCTTCACGTTCCTATATATAAAGTACTGCCAATCAGAATGTCATGCTGATGCATTATCATGCTTACCTTTACCTATTGAGCAGAAACCACCAACTAGTTTTGCTAATATTCTTTATTTTTCGCTAGTTGATTATTTGCCTGTGACAGTTTCCCAAGTTTAGAGACATACCAGAAATGATCCTGTGATGGGGAAGGGAGCTAAGGTTGCTGTGGGAAGCAAGGGAGGAGATTGCAGGGACTCTGATCTTTGGCCGTGTGGGAACTGCCAGATGACTGGAGAAAGCTAATGTGGTTCTACTATTTAAGAAGGGTTGTAGAGATCAGTCAAGGAACTACAGAACAGTGAGCCTCACAACAGTGGTAAGGAAACTATTGGAGAAACTTCTGAAGGAGAGCATTTATCTCCACTTGAAGAGGCAAAGCTTGATCAGGGAAAGTCAGCACGGCTTCGTCAAAGGGAGGTCATGCCTAACAAATTTGATTGAATTTTTGAGGAGGTGACCAGGTATGTAGTTGAGGGTAGTGCAGTCGAAGTAATTTATATGGATTTCAGCAAAGCCTTTGACAAGATCTCCCAAGGAGACTTGTAAAAAAGGTAAATGCACATGGGATACAGGGTAATTTGATAAAGTGGATTCAAAATGGATTCAAAATTAGCTCAGTTATAGGAGACAGAGGGTGATGACAGAAGGCTACTTCAGTACCTAGAAGATGATGTGGAGATGCCAGTGTTGGACTGGGGTAAACACAGTAAAAAGTCTCACAACACCAGGTTAAAGTCCAACAGGTTTATTTGGTAGTAAACGCCACTAGCTTTCGGAACACTGTTCCTTTGTCAGGTGAGTGGGGAGTTCTTTTAGTGTCGAGAAGCCAGTGTCCATTCATACAATCTTTGGAATATTTTTTAAAAACTACAAAAGATTAAGGTTTGTTGTTATGTGTGAATAGCTTTTTGCCAGCTTACAGAAACACTACTCATGTGACTTCCCAAAGTTCACCTGCATTCCTCCTCTTAAAGAGAAAATTGAGAACTATATTTGCTTTGTTATTAACTCCAGAAACTTCAGAGATATAACGACAACAACAATCCCAAGTTGCCAGATAAGAAGTGAGGGCAAAACAACACTCATTTCAACAAGGAGACCGCGTATTCATGTGTAATTATACCACAAGTGAGAAAGGGAAACCAACCATAGTTTTAACAAAAATAGGTACAACTTCTTACACAATTCAAATTGAAGATGAACTAGTTTGGCCAATTGTTAACATTTTGAAATGATTTCTCAGAATCATCTTCAGAAATACCAACTTCTTTAGTCCCTTGTGTTGTGAATATTACTACAGAAGACTTAGTTGAATCTGAGTTGCCTGATGATTGTGCGTTTCCTACTATGCCGCATGAGAATAATACAGAATTAGTTCCAAGAGAAGAAGTGTCCACTGAAGTTCCAAATCATTCATCTAGGATCAAGAATGGCCAAATTCTAGAACATCAAATACAACCAAAAAGGAATAGAATCTTCCTGATTGACTTTTTTATTGACTGTGTATAATAATTAATGATGTGTTGCACTGTGTCTGGAGTATTATTGATCCTATGTATAACATCAGTGTGATTTGTTGTGGTGCCCACAGAAATAAAGGGGGAGGGATGTTACATATTTAAAAGGGTTGCAAGGTTTCTTAAAGAGCAGATCATATGATTTGATGGCAATATCATTAGGGTGTGTCCTGTGATGATGCTGTACTTTTAAGATATGTATTTTAGTCATTTTCCTGTGTAGTTTTTTTGTACTTTCAGTCCCTTCCATCTATAAGCAGCATCCTGTTTTTTTTCATTCCAGCAGCATAATTTCTTCTACTTGCTACAATGTTTGTTTTAATCTGGTCTAATGCTGTTCCGATGATTTTAATGGTTTCCCTGAGGTTTTGCAGAGTAGGAATTGATTAGGTTTATTGACAGGTAAAATCATATGACTGGGTGGAGCTAGACTTGCACAGAGAATTCAAGATTAGTTGCTGTTTGGAAGCTACAGAGTGAGGTACCCCTTTCTGTCTCTGAAGTCTGGAGACTGGGTTCTGCCAGAGACTTTGTTTACTTCTCTGAAGTACTGTTTAAGGATATATGTTTTCTTAATTACCTGCTGTACCTGCAAACCAACTCCTTGAGATTTCTGCACAAGGACACCCAGGTCCCTCTGCACAGCAGCATGCTGCAATTTTTTACCATTTAAATAATAGTCCATTTTGCTGTTATTCCCACCAAAATGGATGACGTCACATTTACCAACATTGTACTCCATTTGCCAAACCCTTGCCCACTCACTTAGACTATCTATATCCCTTTGCAGACTTTTTGGGGTCCTCTGCACACTTTGCTCATCCACCCATCTTAATGTCATCTATGAATTTTGACACAATACACTTGATCCCCAATTCCAAATCATCTATGTAAATCATAAACAATTGCAGTCCCAACACTGATCCCTGAGGCTCACCACTAGTCACTGATCACCAACCAGAAAAACACCCATTTACCCCCACTCTTTGCTTTCTGTTAGTTAACCAATCCTCTCTCCATGCCAATACATTACCCTTCACGCTGTGCACCTTTATCTTATGTAGCAGTCTTTGGTGTGGCACCTTATCAAATCCAGATACACCACATCCACAGGTTCCCTATTGTCAACTGCACCTGTTGACAATAGGGAATCAAAGAATTCCACCAAATTAGTCAAATATGATCTGCCCTTTATGAACCTATGCTGCATCTTACCAATGGGACAATTTATATCCAGATATCTCACTATTTCTTCTTTGATGATAGATTCAACAATTTTCCCTTCTACAGAAGTTAAGCTAACTGGCCTGTAGTTACCTGCTTTTTGTCTAACTCTTTTTTTAAACAGTGGTGCCACATATGCTGTTTTCCAATCTGCGGGAACCACCCAAGAGTCCAATAGATTTTGGTAAATTACCACTAGTGCATTTGCTATTTCTCCCGCCATCTCTTTTACTACACACAGGATCAGAGGAGAACTGGCAAGATGGATACAGAAGTGGCTTGGCCATAGAAGACAGAGGGTAGCTGTAGAGGGTGCTTTTCTGAATGGAGGGCTGTGACTAGTTGTGTTCCACAGGGATCAGTCCTGGGACCTTTCTTGTTCATTGTATATATAAATGATTTGGAGGAAAATGTAGCTGGCCTGATTAGTAATTTCACAGGTGTCACAAAAATTGGTGGCATTACTGAAAATGAAGAAGGTTGTCAAAGGATACAGCAAAATATAGACTGGTTGGAAACTTGGGCAGAGAAATGGCAGATGGTGTTTAATCAGACAAGTGTGGGATAATGCATTTTGGAAGGGCCAATGCATGTAGGAGTTATACAGTAAATGGCAGAACCCTTAGGAATATAGATGGGCAGAGAAATCTGGGCATATGTGTCCACTGATCACTGAAAGTGGCAACGCAGGTGGATAAGATAGTCAAGAAGGCATACAGCATGCTTGCTTTCATCGGTCAGAGTATTGAGTATAAAAATTTGCAGGTCATGTTGCAGCTTTATAGAACCTTAGTTAGGGGATAGTGTAGTTAGGGGCATTGACACTGTTCTTTGTGACCAGGATCAAGAATCCCAAAGGTTGTGTTGCCTGCCTGGTGCTCAGGTCCAGGATATCTCATCTGGGCTACAGAGGAACTTGGAGTGGGGGGGTAAGAATCCAATTGTCGTGGTCCACGTAGGTGCCAACAACATAGGTAGAACAGGAACGAAGGATCTGCAGAGGGAATGTGAAAATCTAGGAGCTAAATTAAAGAGCAGAATCAACAAGGTGGTAATCTCTGGATTACTACCTGCACCACAAGCGAATTGGCGCAGGATCAATAAGATTCAGGGGGTAAATGCGTGGCTCAAAGATTGGTGTGGGAGGAATGGGTTTGAATTCATGGGACATTGGCACCAGTATTGGGAAAGATGGGACCTGTTCCGATGGGATGGTCTTTGTCTGAATCGTGCTGGGACCAGAGTCCTGGCGAATCGTATAACTACGGCTGTAGATAGGGCTTTAAACTAAATAGTGAGGAAGGAGCATTCAGGGGTATGGGAAATTACAAAATCAAAGGTAAAGGAGAGGGTACGAGTGCAGGTTAATGATGAGGACATTCAAATATTTAAAGGAGACGAGGGCTCAGGAGAGGTTAGTTTTCAGACCATGTAATAGGACAGAGAGTATAGAAGGTGGCAGGAGTCTAACCTCAGGCAGAGTAAAAAAGGTGACAAGCACGAGAAGGGAGGTGGTCAATGCAGTGCAGGGAGATGGTCTGGGGAAGAATAAGCAGTCTGTGACAGGAAGGGACAGAGCGTGCAAACAAAGGAATGCACTAACAAATCGGGTCCAGGTAAAGGTTAGCATAAAGACACTTTACCTGAATGCACGAAGCATTCAGAACAAAGTGAATAAGTTGACGGCACAAATCAGTACAAACGGGTATTATCTAGTGGCCATTACAGAAACGTGGTTGCAGGGTGACTGGGACTGGGAACTAAATATCCAGGGGTATCAGACATTTCAGAAGGATAGAGAGGGAGGAAAAGGAGGCGGGGTAGCTCTGTTAATTAAAGATAACATCAGGGCGGTAGTGAGAGACGATATAGGCTCTAAGGAGCAAAATATAGAATCGATGTGGGTGGAGATAAGGAATAGTAAGGGGAGAAAGTCATTGGTGTGCGTGGTCTATAGGCCCCCAAATAATAACTTTGAGGTGGGGTGGGCTATAAACAAGCAAATAATGGATGCGTGCAAAACAGAACAGCAATAATCATGGGGGATTTTAACCTGCATATTGATTGGTTGACTCAAGTTGGACATGGTGGACTTGAGGAAGAGTTCTTAGAATGCTGTCGGGATAGTTTCTTAAAACAGTATGTTACAGAACCTACGAGGGAGCGAGCTATCTTGGATCTGGTCCTGTGTAATGAGACAGGTAGAATTAAAGATCTTCTTGTGAGGGATCCTCTTGGAATGAGTGACCACAATATGGTTGAATTTCTAATACAGATGGAGGGTGAGAAAGTAGGGTCCCAAACCAGTGTCCTCTGCTTGAACAAAGGGGAGTACGATCGGATGAGGATGGAATTGGCTAATGTAGACTGAGAGCGCAGACTAGTTGCTAGGACAGCTGAGGAACAGTGGAGGATTTTAAGGAGATTTTTCTCAGTACTCAGCAAAAATATATCCCGGTGATAAAGAAGGAATGTAAGAAAAGGGATAACCAGCCATGGATAACTAAGGAAATAAAGGACAGTATCAAATTAAAAACCGATGCGTACAGAGTGACCAAAACCAGTGGGGAACTAGAAGATTGGGAAAGCTTTAAAAAACAACAAAGAACTACTAAGAAGGCAATAAAGAAAGGAAAGCTAGATTATGAAATTAAACTAATACAAAATATAAAAACTGATAGTAAAACTTTTAAAAGTGTATAAAAAGGAAAAGAGTGGCTAAAGTAAATGTTGGACCCTTAGAAGACGAGAAGGGAGATTTAATAATGGGAAACGAGGAAATGGCCGAGGCCTTAAACAAGCTTTTTTGTGTTGGTCTTCACGGTAAAGGACACAAATAGCTGACCGAACATTTATGGTTGTGGGACTGTAGGGGGTAAGGTCCTTAAAACGGTTACTATTACTAACAAGGTAGTGCTTGGTAGGCTAATGAGACTAAAGGTAGACAAGTCCCCGGGACCGGATGGAATGCATCCCAGGGTACTGAAAGAAATAGCAGAAGTAATAGCAGATGCGTTAGTTGTAATTTATCAAAATTTGCTGGACTCTGGAGAGGTGCCAGCTGATTGGAAAACAGCTAATGTGATGCTGGAAGATAAAAGGCAGGTAACTACAGGCTGGTTAGCTTAATGTCCGTAGTTGGGAAAAAGCTGGAATCCATCATTAAAGAAGAAATGACAGGACACCTGGAAAAGAATGGTTCAATCAAGCAGACACAGCATGGATTCATGAAGGGAAAGTCGTGTTTGATGAAATTACTGGATTGTTATGAAGATGTAATGAGTGCGGTTGACAGAGGGGAACCTGTGGATGTTTTTAGATTTCCAGAAGGCGTTTGATAAGGTGCCTCACAAAAGTTGCTGCATAAGATTAAGGTACACAGAGCTGGGGGTAAAGTGTTAGCGTGGATTGACGATTGGCTATCTAACAGGAAGCAGAGAGTTGGAATAAATGGGTGCTTTTCCGGTTGGCAGTTGGTGACTAGTGGAGTGCCGCAGGGATCGGTACTGGGGTGTCAACTGTTTACCATATACATCGACGATCTGGAGGAGGGGACTGAGTGTAGGGTAATAAAGTTTGCGGATGACACAAAGATAAGTGGGAAAGCGAATTGCGTGGAGGACACAAAGTCTGCAGAGAGATTTGGATAGGCTGAGTGAGTGGGCGAGCATCTGGCAGATGGAGTATAATGTTGGCAAGTGTGAGGTTATCCACTTTGGAAGGAATAATAGTGAAATGGACTATTATTTAAATGGTGAAAAATTACAACATGCTACTGTGCAGAGGGACCTGGGGGTCCTTGTGCACGAATTGCAAATCTCAGTTTGCAGGTGCAGCAGGTGATCAAGAAGGCGAATGGAATGTTGGCCTTCATAGCGAGGGCGATAGAATATAAAAGCAGGGAGGTCTTGCTGCAACTGTACAAGGCACAGGTGAGGCTGCAACTGGAGTACTGTGTGCAGTTTTGGTCCCCTTATTTGCGAAAGGATATATTGGCCTTGGAGGGGGTACAGAGAAGTTTCACCAAGTTGATTCCAGAGATGAGGGGGTTAGCTTATGAGGAGAGATTGAATAGACTGGGCCTGTACTCATTGGAGTTTCAAAGGTTGAGGGGAGATCTTACAGAGACATAAAAGATAATGAAGGGGCTAGACAGGGTAGAAGCAGAGAGATTATTTCCAATTAGAAAGGAAACAAGAACTAGGGGGCACAGCCTCAAAATATGGGGGAGTCAATTTAGAACAGAGTTGAGGAGGAACTTCTTCTCCCAGAGGGTAGTGAATCTTTGGAATTCTCTGCCCATTGAAGCAGTGGAGGCTACCTTGTTAAATGTGTTTAAGACACAGGTAGATAGATTTCTGACCAATAAGGGAATTAAGGGTTAAGGGGAGCAGGCGGGTAAGTGGAACTGAACCACTATCAGATCAGCCATGATCTTATTGAATGGCGGGGCAGGCTCGAGGGGCTCGATGGCCTACTCCTGTTCCTATTTCTTATGTTCTTATATGGAATATTGTGTACAATTCTGGTTGCCACACTACCAGAAGGATGCTTTGGAGAGAGTATAGAAGAGGTTTACCAGGATGTTGCCTAGTCTGAAGGGTATTAGCTTTGAGGAGAGGTTGGAGAAACTCTGTTCTCACCGGGACAATGGAAGTGAGGGGTGACCTGATAGACGTTACAAGATTATGAGTGGCATGGACAGAGTGGACGATCAGATGCTCTTTCCTAGGGTAGAAAAGTGAAGTACTAGGGACATTGGTTTAAGGTGCATGAGGAAAAGTTTAGAGGAGATGTGCGAGGCAAGATTTTTACACAGAGGGTGGTGGGTGTCTGGAACATGCTGCTTGGGGAGGTGGTGGGAGCAGGTACAATAGCGGCACTTTAGGGACATCTAGACGAATACATGAATAGGATGGGAATGGAAGGATACGGACTCCGTAAGAGCATATGGTTTTAGTGTAGGCAGGCATCATGATCGGTGCAGGCTTGGAGAGATGAAGGGCCTGTTCCTTCTCTTTGTCCTTTGTTCTTTGATCTAAGGCACTGACAGAACTACTCGTAAAGAGTTAAACAATTCTTAAGTCAAGATTGTAAGATAACAGGAGAATAAGTTACATACATGTGGATGCATCAAGAGAATTAAACATACATGCTGAGATTTTAATGTATTTTAAGAATTGTATGAATCATTGTTCACTTCTGCCAAAGGCAGGTTACTGCAAGGCATGATGGTAATGGTGAATAGTTCAGGTTGAAAGGCCTGCAATTCCTATAGTTAGCAAAATTCATCATGGAAAGTTTCTAATAGGACATATATTGCAACTTTATGAAGAGGTGTATTCATTATCCAGATTCAATACAGAAATGTGCCTGGACACAGGATCACATGTCTACCCAGGTGGGAATTATCCAGTGGGAACATTCACTTTGATCCCAATAATGGGTATCTAGGGTAACCTGGCAATGGAGAAGTGACTTTAGCCAAAATGAGAGTTAGCGTCTGCATTTAATGGAGAAATTAGATATCATTATGCTGGATGGTGAGATGCAATTGACTGAAGTGCGTGACAGGAATTATTATTTTTATGTGTTAACAAAAGATGATTGATTTTAAGCTAATATAAGGCAGCAATGACTGATAAGAAAATCTGTAACTGATCTGTTTAGAATTGTGAAGGTCAGGTCTATTCGTAGAGGTCTGGGTTCTCCACCCGAAAGCTGAATTAACCCTCTGATGATCTCCTAGCAGCTGCTGGTTAAATAAAATTACATCTTTGGTTCAAAAACACTGGCTTCATGAATCTTGTCTAAGATTTCCTGACAGTATTGGTCACCTTGAGTACCCCAACAACAACTGGAAAGTAGTCTTTCTTTTCTTTTTTCCTCTTGGCATTCCTGTTGTTGTTGTAAGTTAACTTAAGTGTTAAGTCATGGCAGGAGATCTTAGACCCGTGTCATGCTCCTTTTGTGCGATGTGGGAATTCAGAGACCCTTCCGATGTCCCTGGCTCTTTCACATGCAGGAATTGTGTCCAACAGCAGCTCCTGTTAGACCACTTGATGGGTTTGGAGCTGCAGATGGATTCACTTTGGAGCATCCATGATATTGGGGAAGTCATAGAAAACACACTTAGTGAGTTGATCACATTGTGTCTACACTTCCCGCTGCCTCGGCAAAGCAGCCAGCATAATTAAGGACTCCACGCACCCCGGACATTCTCTCTTCCACCTTCTTCTGTCAGAAGAAGGTACAAAAGTCTGAGGAGATGTAACAACTGACTCAAAAACAGCTTATTCCCTGTTGCAATCAGAATTTTGAATGGAATTACCTGGCATTAAGTTGATCTTTCTCTACACTCTAGCTATGACTGTAACACTACATTCTGCACTCTCTCCTTTCCTTCTCTATGAATGGTATGCTTTGTATAGCATGCAAGGAACAATACTTTTCTTTGTATGTTAATATGTGTCAATAATAAATCAAACCAAATCAAATCGAACAGACAGGAAGAGTAGGAAGGCAGTGCGGGGGTCCCCTGTGGTCATCTCCCTCCAAAACAGATATGCCATTTTGGATACCGTTGGGGGAGATGGCTCACCAGGGGAAAGTGGCAGCAGCCAGGTTCATGGCACTGTGGCTGGTTCTGATGCACAGGAGGACAGGAGAAAGAGTGGCACAGGGATAGTGATAAGGGACTCAACTGTAAGGGGAGAAGACAGGCCAATGCAAACGAGACTCCAGGCTGGTATGTTGTCTCCCTGCTGCAAGGATCAGGGATGTCTTGGAGCAGTTACAGGACATTCTGGAGGGGGAGAGTGAACAGCTAGCTGTCGTGGTGTACATAGGCATCAACAATATAGGTAAAAAATGGGATGAGGTCACACAGCCTGAATTTAGGGAGCTAGGAGTTAAACTAAAAAGTAGGATCTCAAAGGTAGTAATCTCAGGATTGTTCCCAGTGCCACGTGCTAGTCAGAGTGGGAATATCAGGATAGCTAAGATGAATATGTGACTTGAGGGATGGTGCAAGAGGGAGGCATTCAAGTTCCTGGGACTTTGGAACCATTTCTGGGGGAGGTGGGACCAGTACAAATCAGACAATCTGCACCTGGGCAGGACCGGAACCAATGTCCCAGGGAGAGTATTTGCTCGTGCTGTTGGGGAGGGTTTAAACTAATGTGGCAGGGGGATGGGAAGCGATGCAGGAAGTCAGAGGAAACAAAGTGGGAAAAGAAACAAAAGCAGCAAGGGAAAAGTGGAAGGCAGAGAAACCAAAGACAAAACTCAAAGGACCACAGTACAGAATACAGAGACTGTGAAGAACTCAGTGAGTGGGTCCAGTAAGGCACAGAGAAATAAAACACAGGGAGAGTGTACAAAACATGACAAGACAGATGGTCTCAGGTGTGTTTACTTTAACACAAGGAGCATGACAGGGAGGACGGATGAACTTGAAGCTTGGATTACTACATAGAACTATGATGTTGTAATTACAGAGACTTGAAAGAAGGGCTGGCAGCTTAGCATTCCAGGATTTAGATGCTTCAGATGAGATAAAGAGGGTGACAAAAGAGGTGGGGGTGTTGTTTTACTGATTAGGGAGAATGTCACAGCTATACACAGGGAGAACATTTGGTGGGATGATGCAGTGAGGCCATATGGATAAAACTCAGGAACAGGAGCAGTGCAATCACACTGTTGGGGTTGAATTGCAGACCTCCCAACAGCCAGCGTGAAGTGGAGGAACTGATATGTCAGCAGATTATGGGAAGATGTAAAAACAACTGAGTTGTTGTGATGGGCGATTTTAAATTCCCTGAAATAGACTGATATTCCTTTAGTGCCAGAGGCTTGGGTAGGGCAAAGTTTGTTCAGTGTGTCCAAGAGTGTTTCTTGAGGCAATATGTAGATAGTCCAACTTGGGAAGGGCTGTCTTAGACCTGGTTTTGGGAAATAAGCCCGGACAGGTGATTGATATCTCAGAGGGGGACCATTCTGGGAACAGTGGGCCGATGTATGGCAGATGGAGTTTAATTTAGGTAAATGTTAAGTGATGCATCTTGGAGATTGAGTTGGGACAGGATCTCCTCACTTAATGGTCGGGCATTGGGGAGAATTATAGAACAAAGAGATGTAGGAGTACAGGTTCATAGCTCATTGAAAGTGGAGTCACAGGTGGACAGGGTGGTGAAGGAGGTATTTGGCATGCTTGGCTTCATTGGTTAGAATATTGAATACAGGAGTTGGGACGTCTCGTAGAAGTTGTACAAGACATTGGTAAGATCACATTTGGAACACTGTGTGCAATTCTGGTCACCCTATTATAGAAAGGATATTATTAAACTTGAAAGAGTGCAGAAAAGATTTACTAGGATGCTACCGAGACTTGATAGTTTGAGTTATAAGGAGAGGCTGGATAGACTGGGACTTTTTTCTCTGGAGCATCTATGAAGAAATAAGAGGCATAGATCAGGTAGGTACTTAACATTTTTTCCCAAAAGATAGGGGAATCTAAAACTAGAGGGCATGGGTTTCAAGTGAGAAGGGAGAGATATAAAAGATCCAGAGGGACAGTTTTTTTCATACAGAGGCTGGTGAGTGTCTAGAATAAGCTGCCAGAAATAGTAGTAGAGGCAGGTATAATTTTAACTTTTAAAAAGCATTTAGATAGTTACATGGGTAAGATGGGTATTGAGGGATATGGGTCAAACGTGGGCAATTGGGATTAGCTTGGTGGTAAAAACTGGATGGCATGGACAGGTTTCAAAGGACTCGTTTCCATGCTGTAAACCTCTACGACTCTCTGGCTCTAAATTCGACAAGTTTCAAGATACTTGTAGAAAAGGATAGAAGTAATCTCAGAGTGAAAGTACTAAATTGGAGGAAGGCTAATTACAGCAATATTAAACAGGAGCTAGGGAATGTAGACAGGATACGGCTATTTGAGGGTAAATCCACATCCGATACGTGGGAGTCTTTTAAAAGTCATTTGTTAACAATTCAGGACAAATATGTCCCTATAAATAAAGAGTAAAGATGGCAAGATTTCAGGAATCCTGGATGACGAGAGATTGTGAGCTTAGTGCAAAAGAAGAAGGAGGCATATCATACATAAACTTCAGGAAATTGAAAGTGGATAAGGCTCTTGAGAAATACAAAGATAGCAGGAAAGAAACAGGGACTTACGGGGGCAAAAAGGGCCATGAAATATCCTTGGCAGGCAGGATTAAGGAGAATCCCAAGGCCTTTTATGCGTATATAAGGAGGAAGAGGGTAGCTAAGGAAAGGATAGGTCTACTCAAGGACAGTGGAGGGAATTTGTACGTGGATCCAGATGAGGTGGGTGAGGTCCTTAATGAGTACTTTGCATCAGTATTCACAAAGGAGAAGGATGTGGTGGATGGTGAGTGTAGAAAGGAGGATGTTGACATTTGACACATTGTTGAGACAGAAAGGGAGGAGGTATTGGAGGTTTTGAAAAACTTGAAGGTGGACAAGTCCCCCAGGACCAGATAGAGTTTATCCCAGAATACTGAGAAAGGTGAAAGAATAAATTGCTGAGGCCTTGGTTAAAATCTTTGCATCCTCTTTAGTCACGAGTATGATACCAGAGGATTGGAGAGTAGTTAGCTGGCCTTCATCAGTTGGGGCGTTGAGTGTAGGAATTGGAAAATCATGTTGCAGCTTTAAAAGTATATGGGATTTAACGAGATTGGGAGTTATAGATAGGTCTATGGCCTGGTAGGTATGGATATGATTGGCACAACTTGTGGGCCGAAGGGCCTGTTTGTGCTGTAGTGTTCAATGTTCTATGTATAAGACTTTGGTTAGGCCACATTTGGAGTATTGTGTACAATTCTGGCCATCACACTATCGGAAGGATGTTGATGTATTGGAAAAGGTGCAGAAGAGATTTACCAGGATGTTGCCTGGTTTGGAGAATATGGACAATGAAGGAAGATTAAACAAACTTGGGTTGCTTTCTTTGGAGTGTCGGAGGGTGAGGGGAGACCTGATAGAGGTTTACAAGATTACTACAGGTTTGGATAGAGTGGGCAGTCAGAGTCTGTTTCCCAGGGTCGAAGGGTCAATTATTCAGGGGCATAGGTTGAGAGTGAAAGGGGTAAAGTTTAAAAAAGATGTAAGGGGCAAGTTTTTCACACAGAGGATGGTGAATGCCTGGAACACTCTGCCAGAAGGTGGTAGGAGCAAATTCTATAACAACATTCAAGTGGCCTCTGGATAGATACATGAATAGACAGGGAATAGAAGAATATAGACCATGTAGAGGCAAGAAAATATTAGACTAGTGAAGCATCTGTATCGGCTCAGACTTGGTGGGCCGAAGGGCTTGTTCCTGTGCTGTTCTTTGTTCTTTGAGACCATCAGGTCCTAGGGATTTGTCATTCTTTAGTTCCTTATATTTAGACCCTGTTCCTTATCTATTATTAATTCCTTCGGGACTTCCAGCAAGCTATTCCCCTTTTCTGCTGTAAATCCAGAGGTAATTATCATGTCTGCCATTTCCCCATTGTGTCATTGACAATATTCCCACTTTCAGTTTTTATTTGGCCAGTGTTGCTTCCAACCGCTCTCTTTCCCTTTATGTAACTAACATTTCCTCTTATTGGCCTTGATGTCCTCTGCAAGTTTCCTTTCATAATCCCTTTTTATTAACTCTGATAAGCTTCTTTGTGGCCCTTTGCTGGTCTTTGTATCTTTCCCATTCAGTAGCATCTGTGCTGTTTTTTGCATTTTTGTAAGTCCTTTCTTTTAGTTTAATGCTGTCCTTTATCTCTAGTTATCCAGGGCTGTTTTTTTTTCTGTGAAGTTGAGCTTTTCCTTCTCAGACATATCAAAGGGGACCAGACATGGTCTCACCAGTGGGACTGGATCATTGAAACCCCCTGGCACTCTGGCACTGCCCACCAAACACCCTGGAAACTGCCAGCCTTCCATTGCCTACTGGGTACCAGACAGTGACAAGGGGCAGGGCCCAAAGGGGACGGGGCAGAATCTGAAGGTGTGTGGCCTCAGGGAAGGTAGGGGAGCTGCACACTCTGCAGCTGGGAATCGCTGGGGTGGCAATGGACTGGGGTGGTCGGGGGGAACAGGCTGGCGATCATCTGGAGGGGTGTGAAAGCATTGGGGCTGTGATCAGCAAGCAGGCAGGGGTTGGAGGCTAATGATTTGTGGGGAGATGGACACTAATGATTGAGAGGGCTAGAGATGGAGGCCAGTGATTTGGGGAAGGTGGAGGCCAATGATCGGGGTGGGGGGGGAGGTGCGCAGGTGGGTGCCAGCTATCAGGGGAGTGCGTTCTCTGGGGAGTGGTGGGGACTGAGAGATCTCTCAGTGTACTGCCTGCACTTGCACACTGAGAGACGGATGCATGCGCAATAGTGTCCTCTAGAGTGAGCAGCCTGCTTTCTGGCAGGAATAGACTCTGTCCACTCCCTCTACCAGCGTGAATCACACTTGGCATCTTTTCTCGTACTAAGTGCTGTAACATTACCTGAGAAGTTACTAAAAAAAGAATGGATGCAATTCTCTTCCGTTTTTCATGCTCATTTGGCACTTAAAATCTTTTGGGTAAAATGCTTCGGTTTTCTCCCACACCCCAAAAATGTGCTCTTAGGCTGATTGGTGTAACAAATTGTCCCTAAATTAGTCTTCCCTCAATCTTCCCCAATAGGCATAGACAAAGGTCATAGGTAGAAGAGGGCACTCACAATGTTAAAATGGTGGCGCGATCTCGTTGGGCCGAAGGGCCTGTTTCCCGTGCTGTGGTTGTTCTTATCATCCCCAGAAACTTTATGGCACGATGTAAGGTAATATAATTAATGCATTGAGTAGTCAGAGACCTGGATGCAGATGTAGTATAAAGGCTTAATGTAAATAAGTAAATAAGCAACATACATAAGAACATAAGAACATATGAACATAAGAAATAGGAGCAGGAGTAGGCCATCTGGCCCTTCGAGCCTGCCCCGCCATTCAATAAGATCATGGCTGATCTGTCGTGGCTCAGTTCCACTTTCCCGCCCTCTCCCCATAACCCTTAATCCCCTCTCTTATCAAAAACCCATCAACCCGCTTCTTAAAAATATTTAGCGAGGCAGCCTCCACCACTTCAACGGGCAGAGAATTCCAGAGATTCACCACCCTTTGAGTGAAGAAGTTCCTCCTCAACTCCGTTCTGAACTGCCCCCCCTTTATCTTGAGGCTGTGCCCCCTAGTCCTACTGTCTTTTTTGAGCGGGAAGAGTCTTTCCACCTCTATCCTATCCATCCCATTCATCATCTTATACGTCTCAATGAGATCTCCCCTCATTCTTCTAAACTCTAACGAGTACAAGCCTAGTTTATTCAGCCTCTCCTCATAGCTCAACCCCCTCAACTCCGGTATCAGCCTAGTAAACCTCCTCTGCACTCCCTCCAAGGCCAAAATATCCTTGCGCAGGTGCGGCGCCCAAAACTGCACACAGTACTCCAGCTGCGGCCTCACCAATGCCCTATACAGCTGCAGCAAGACCTCCCTACTTTTATATTCAATCCCCCTCGCTATGAAGGCCAGCATCCCATTCGCCTTCCTGACCACCTGCTGCACCTGCAGGCTGGGTTTTTGCGACTCATGCATCATTCATGATGTAAGCTCACATGATAATAGAACATAGAGAGCTGGCTTGATGTGAAGCCTTGGGCTTAACGTTGTCCTGTGTATACTTAGAATATGGAATCAACTGCTGTGTCTCCAGCAATCTCTATCAATCTTAACCAAGGGCAACATTAGCTAAGATCCCAGGCAATGATAAATGACAATATCAACTTGGCCAATACACACCATCCAGAATGAATTGGTTTCATGTGACCTTCTGCTGGAAAGATGGTTTCACACTCACCTGTCACTTCTCAAGGCAGCAGAGAGAGTAAGGGAGAATCAATATTTTGTAAATCAAACCTAAAACTGCAATCAGTGCCATAGAACCAGATCAGAACCCAGACAAGGTAAAATTGCAAAAGGCAATTTTGGAAATAAAATCCACTACATTCACAATCTTACCTTGTGGAGACTAAAAATGGAACTGTGAGAAGGAACAGATACACACTCATTAATCATAAGGGGGTCAGGATAGAGTACATCAAGAAAAAATGGTCCTATTATGTTGAAAGATTGAGAACAGGTTTAAGGCAATTTGCAGAAAAGGCAATGGAGACACAAGAATATGATTTCATGCAGTGAATTTTTAGGACCAGGAATATACTGCCTCAGGCAGTGGCACAGGCTTGTTCCATCAAGACATTCAAGAGGGCACTGGATTTTTATTTGAAAAGGAAGAATGTGCAGGGTTATGAGGAGGAAGCATAGGAATGGGCATGGGTCAATTGTTCCAACAGAGAACTGGTGTTGGCACAGCAATGCGGAACAACCTTCATCAATACTGTCATAATTCTGCGATTTGGTGTGTGACACTGTGTGCTGTACTATGTGTTTTTGTGATGGAACATTCCTGTGGATTAATATCACACTCTGATTCGACTATGAGGCACGACCAAATGCTATTGATTCTGAGTGTGATGACACTGAGTCAAGTTGTTTGCTGATCTCTTTCTTTCCCTTCAGTTTGGCTCCTGGCTTTCATTGTAATGCTGTCGCAGAATGACACATTCATGCAGCACAGTTATTTTGAGAGGAAAGGAAAGACAAGTTGATTGTATAACATTTGCTCTGTCTTTTTTACAAAATGCTTAAATTGGCCAACACCAAATAACAAAACAGATAACTGTCGTGTGGTGCGTTGTTGATGCTCAAAGGGTTAAAAACGAACAGAGCTTTATTTACAGGGTGCGTTCATTACTGACAGCGTTCTCCAATCTGGCAGTTCCCCACACTACTGATCTGTGATGTCACGTCTAGTGATGTACATGTATTTGTACTTTGTGTATATAGCAGCTGGTAAATATATAACAGGAACATCACATTTAAAATGCCTCATGTATAAGGAACTGTAGGATAGTGGGAAGATTTGATTAAGACCGCAATCATAATAAGGTATAATATCAAATGATACATTATACCTCATGCTGTCCAGTCACACTCTATACAACTCAATATATTGGTCTGCCTCTGTCCACTCTCTCCCTCTGTCCACTCTCTCTCTGTCCACTCTCCCTCAATCCAGTCTCTCTTGGTCCAATCTGTCTTTCCAGGTGAGGCAATGGTTTAGTGGAATTATCGCTAGACTATTAATCCAGAAACTCAGCTATGTTCTGGGGACTTGGGTTCGAATCCCACCCACAGGTGGAATTTGAATTCAATAAAAACATCTGGCATTAAGCATCTACTGGTGACCATGAAACCATTGTCGATTGTTGGAAAAGCCCATCTGGTTCACTAATGTCCTTTAGGGAAGGAAATCTGCCATCCTTACTTAGTCTGGCCCACATGTGCCTGCAGAGCTACAGCAACGTGGTTGACTCTCAACTGCCCTCCATGGGCAACTATGGATGGGCAATAAATGCTGGCCCAGCCTGTGACACCCATGCTCCACAAATGAATAAAAAAGTTCTCTCTGTCCAGTCTTTCATTGGGCTTTAGTGTTCAGGTTTAGGGTTAAGGTTAGGGTTAAAGTGATGTCTTGAGCTGCAGTGTGGAGGGGCAGTTGTGGGGGTGGGGGGGCGTTGCTGGGGGGGGGGGTGTGCAATACTCAACGGAGTATTTAGTTGCTAACAATCCTGAAAAGCAGCTCCAGTTGGAGTCCTGATTGAAACACGAGGTTAACTACATTTAGCACAGGACACAATCTGGGTAAATCATTTGGAAGTGTGTTAAGAGTGAATGAGCAGCAGTCAGTGCTACTAAGCAACAGGTACTGACATCACCGACCTGCTGAGAACTCTGAATTTTAAAATATAACCAAGAAATCCAGAGACCAAATTCATCTCCATGTCCTTAGAGAGTTGATCCCAGAGCACACTGGTTCTCTGGGTTCCGCACCATTCCCTAAGGGGTGCTCCGCATCTGGGTGACAACATGGTGAGGAGGGCAGAATGATAAATTCATTGTTCCAAGGCAGATCCTCTCTGATCTTAACGAGGGGGGAGGTCTCTGTGTCCAGGGCCAGAGTGTGGGTTGGTCTGTGAGCTGGGACAGTGGAGAACTGTGAGGGCAATGTGGGGAGGGAATGATGGGTGCAGACATTGAGACATTTTGTACCAGGAAAGTGAAGGGGAGGAGGCAGTAGTTTGAGACTATCACCAAAGGACTGACTTCATTGGCTGAGGTCAGTCTCTCCTTCATTCTACTTTCTCTTAGCTTCTCATGTTTCTGTTTATCTCTCTCACTCTTTCCATTCTCACACTCTGATATCTTGCTAACCCAGAATGAGTCACTGTATGATGCTTCAGAGATGACTGGGGTCTGTTCAGTATGAATTGTGAGTCCCTGGCCTTCAATCAGCAATGCTGTATCTCGACAGAAATAACTTTCTGCTCTTTGCTGACATCAGCTGCCCCCCTGGTTGAGTAAATTTGGAAAGCTGCCCTTTGATGTTCAGCTGCTGTTAAAGTTGTTCTCATTTACTCGTCCTGAGCAGGTGGTACATTTAGCATCGGTCTAACCCCCTCTATTTTAAGAAACTTTGCATTCATTTTAAGAACCATTGTTCTTCTGGTTTTTGAAGCTTCCGATATTTCAGATTGATCTGACTGTCAGTTTGATCTAAAATTCTGTCGACTCTTAAGTTATTTTTAGTTAATGCTTCCAGACAATGAGTGGGAATCTTTGGGAAATGAAGATTTTAGAGAACAGACAGGACTGATACTGCCTTTATTCGCAATTGAGCAGATTTACAGCTAACTCACCTATGGGTGGTTTAATACATGAAGGAAGCACTTTTTCATTCATGAGACATGGGTGTCATTGGCCAGCATTTATTGCCCATCCTAATTGCGCCTGATTTGAGTGTCCTGCTCGACCATTTCAGAAGGCAGTTAAGAGTCAATCACATTGCTATGGGTTTGGATTCACATGTAGGTCAGACCAGATAAGGACAGCAGATTCCCTTCCCTAAAGGACATTAGTGAACCAGATGGGATTTTATAATAATCTACAAAGATTTTAATTCCAGATTTTTATTGAATTCAAACTTCACTATCTGCTGTGGTGGGATTTGAACTCAAATCCCCAGTGCATTACCCTCGCTTTCTGGATAACTAACCCATTGACAATCCCACTATGTCACCACTTGGTGATTCAAATAGAAAGGCAAGGACAGCTCAGGGTCAATTCTAGGTCTCAAAGGTGTCTCTGTCCAGAGTTGTGAAGGGATCAGTCCCAATACCTGTCATGATTTCTGGACCATTACCTGGGAATGAAGGCTGAGATGATTTATTATTTTAAATTGTATACCCATGGTTTCATAGATACTCTTGTACGATTGTTGTGAGGTACAAAGTGTGCAGATTGAACCTGGATATTATTTGGATATTTGGGTAACCTCTGTAGAGATAAGGTACCCCTGTGAATATAGTCCTGGGACATCTTTGCAAGAGATAAGGCACTCTTTGAGGTAGGTAAGGTTCTCTTTGGAGTTCTTAAAAGTAGCATAATTGTGCATAAATAGTGTGAGAACTCATTGAAACCGTCAAACTGTCAAAGAACTGATAAATCTGTCAAAGAAATGTCAAAACTCATTGAAACTGTCAAAAGTAATCAAGGGATTTAACTCTGCTGGGTTTCATTTCTTTTTAAATGTGTGGAGCTTAGAACAAATGAATGCTTAACATTTAATTTTGACTGTTGCATAAGGCTGAGAGTTATTATAGGATTGGTGTGGCAGGATTGATTTTACAATCTAACTTTATCACACTGGGATGCCTGTTAAGGTAACAGTTGATTGACAGCTCCAAGTCATGAGACAATCGAAATGTTTGTTTTCATGAGGGATTAATTAAAGGAATTTTTACATAATGGATCAATGGAAGTTAATTTTTAAATAAACACTACTCAGAGACAGATCAAGCTAATACTTCCAACTAGCACCAGAAAGTAATAGCTCACTGGAATTGGTAGATTTTAACACACACTTATCTGCTTTCAGAGGTTTATTTCTCTGAAACCTATAATGGCCAGAGTTGCTTGAGCGTTTCATTGAAAGATTTCACACATGGCCCAGTGTGGTGCAAGGAGGTCACAGCGCAGTTGTCCAAGTGGATGCCAGGGCTTCTGCACAATTTCAGTTCAAATGCTTCGAGCATAGTGTCATAGAGATTTACAGCATGGAAACAAGCCCTTCAGCCCTACTTGTCCATGTTTTTACCATTTTTTATCATTAGAATTGCCCATGTTTGGACCACATTCCTCTATTTTACCCATTTTACCCGTGTAGCTGTCTAAATGCTTTTTAAAAGACAAAATTGTACCCACCTCTACTACGATCTCTGGCAGCTTACTCCAGACACTCACCACCCTCTGTGTGAAAAAAATGCCTGCTGGACCCTTTTGTATCTCTCCCCTCTCACTTTAAACCAATGCCCTCAAGTTTTAGACTCTCCTACCTTTGGGAAAAGATGTTGACTATCTAGCTGATCTATACCCCTCATTATTTTATAGATTTCTGTAAGATTGCCCCTCAGCCTCCTACGCTCCAGAGAAAAAAGTTCTAGTCTATCCAGCCTCTCCTTATAACTCAAGCCATCAAGTCCTGGTGGCATCTTACTAACTCTTTTCTGCACTCTTTCAAGTTTAATAATATCCTTTCTATAATAGGGTGACCAGAACTGTACACAATATTCCAGGCGTGGCCTTACCAATGTCTTGTACAACTTCAACAAGACGTCCCAACTCCTGTATTCAATGTTCTGACCGATGAAATCGAGCATGCTGAATGCCTTCTTCACTGCCCTGTCCACCTGTGACTCCACTTTAAAGGAGCTATGAACCTGTACCCCTAATCACTTTGTTCTATAACTGTCAGGTCACTGGCCCCCAATTTGAAAAATAATCGTGTATAACCACTCTCTGTCTTCTGTTATCAAGCTAATTTTGTATCCAATTGGCTACCTCACCCTGGATCCTGTGAAGTTTAACTTGACGCAACAACATACCATGAGATACCTTGTCAAAGGCCTAGCTAAAATCCTTGTAGACAACTTCGACTGCACTGGCCTCATCTACCTTCTTGGTTAACCCTTCAAAAAGCTTGTGAGACATGATTTTCCACTCACAAAGCCATACTGACTGTCCCTAATCAGTCCTTGCTTCTCTAAATGCTGTATCTCCTATCTCTCAGAATACCTTCTAACAACTTATCCACTGCAAATATTAGTCTCACCTGTCTGTAATTCCAAAGCTTTTCCCGGCAGCCCTTTTTAAACAAAGGCACAACATTTGCCATTCTCCAAACTTCAGGCACCTCACTTGTGACTGTCGGTGATTCAAATATCTCTGCTAGGGGACCTGCAATATCCTTCCTAGCCTCCCACAATATCCTGGGATACATTTCATCATGCCCCGGGGAATCTATCTTGATGCACTAAGAAATCACTAATTATTTCTCCAAGTCCCTTGACATCCATGCCTTTCTCAATAGTAAATACTGATGAGAAATATTCATTTAGGATCTCACCCATCTCTTGTCTCTTACCTGAAAGGTCCCGAGAGGAATTCCGCAACACATAACACAAGAAATAGGAGCAGGAGTAGGCCATCTAGCCCTTCGAGCCTGCCCCGCCATTCAATAAGATCATGGCTGATCTGTTGTGGCTCAGTTCCACTTTCCCGCCCTCTCCCCATAACCCTTAATCCCCTCTCTTATCAAAAACCCATCAACCCACGTCTTAAAAATATTTAGCGAGGCAGCCTCCACCACTTCAACGGGCAGAGAATTCCAGAGATTCACCACCCTTTGAGTGAAGAAGTTCCTCCTCAACTCCGTTCTAAACCGCACCCCCCCTTTATCTTGAGGCTGTGCCCCCTAGTCCTACTGTCTTTTTTGAGCGGGAAGAGTTTCTCCACCTCTATCCTATCCATCCCATTCATCATCTTATATGTCTCAATGAGATCTCCCCTCATTCTTCTAAACTCTAACGAGTACAAGCCTAGTTTATTCAGCCTCTCCTCATAGCTCAACCCCCTCAACTCCGGTATCAGCCTAGTAAATCAGCTAGATAGTCAACATCTTTTCCCAAAGGTAGGAGAGTCTAAAACTTGAGGGCATTGGTTTAAAGTGAGAGGGGAGAGATACAAAAGGGTCCAGCAGGCATTTTTTTCACACAGAGGGTGGTGAGTGTCTGGAGTAAGCTGCCAGAGATCGTAGTAGAGGTGGGTACAATTTTGTCTTTTAAAAAGCATTTAGACAGCTACACGGGTAAAATGGGTAAAATAGAGGAATGTGGTCCAAACATGGGCAATTCTAATGATAAAAAATGGTAAAAACATGGACAAGTAGGGCTGAAGGGCTTGTTTCCATGCTGTAAATCTCTATGACACTATGCTCGAAGCATTTGAACTGAAATTGTGCAGAAGCCCTGGCATCCACTTGGACAACTGCGCTGTGACCTCCTTGCACCACACTGGGCCATGTGTGAAATCTTTTGAGGTATTCCCAAAATCCTATACTGGGGAGTCAGTTTGGCTCTGGAAATTTGTCCATGCGGATACTGGTAGAGATAAGATGAGAGCAAAGGGGGAACGGCATGACATCAGTTGGCATTATGTTGGCATATTGAAGGATAGTGGGGATGAGTTGTTACAGGGGGTAGATTGGAAGGTACAAAGGACTTTTGGAATTTGTAGAGGGATAAGAGGGACATAGATTGGCATGGATAGGGATGTGGAGTTGTGAGGGGTGATGGTTGGGAGGATTTCTTTTTGTATTGATTGCTTTTTAAATAACTTTACTGATGTGCTGGAATATATGTTCTGCCCTAGAAACCCTCATTCTCAAGACAATGGACCCTGCTTCCAATCCAGTAATCACTCTGTTTCCAGAATGAAAATCCCATGTTCTGGGCCTTTCTTTCCAGCTTAGGCTGATGGAGTTGAGAAATGACTCAACTCTGTGCACCCGACCTGGGAGTGGAAAGCTGAGTCTCAGGATTTGAACTCATACCGGGTAGAATGAAATGGCTGCTTGGGTGAGGTAGAGTTTGGCTGGTTATGGTGCATCTGGCAGACTGGGTGAAGAGCAGGGATCATGGGTAGTGAGGTGGAGGTAGGTGACCGTTGAGGGTTGAGGGGTGAGGAGAGGGTATGGGGGTTCAGGTTATTTTTGCTAAAATTCCACCAAGTGCCAGATGTGTTATTAGATTCCCAGTTTATCTTTCAGTCATGAAGTTTTTGTCCATTAAACCTAATGACCGACATAGTTCAAATTATATATTGTAGAAACATCGCCAATCCATTTCCCCACATTCCCCCTCCCCCAGCATTCCCCCCCCCACAGCATTGCCCGTCCCCCAGCATTCCCCCCCCCCCACAGCATTCCCCCTCCCCCAGCATCCCCCCTCCCCCACAGCGTTGCCCGTCCCCCAGCATTCCCCTCCAGCATTTACTCCCAGTATTCCCACCTGCATTCTCCCCTCCCCCAGCATCCCCCCCCTCCCCCAGCATCCCCCCCTCACCCCGCAGTATTCCTCCCAGCATTCTCCCTCCCCCGGCATACCACTCCCACAGTATCCCCCCTCCCCCAGCATCACCTCCCCAACATTCCCCTCTCTCCCCAAACCCCCCAGCTTGCTGCTGCCATTGGTCAGGGAGATTTCAGATTTCCCCTGCCATGCTCCTCAGTGGATTTTTAGTTCTGGCCAAAACTTACTGAAACTGAGGCATTTTCTTGCTGCATTTTATGGCACTGGGGATTCGCTGCCACCCACAGCATCACAAGCTGCCACCTCAAACCACAGCTTTATATTTAGGTTGTTAATTTCTCAGTAAATTAGAAGTGGTTTGCACGGTATCTCAGAACAGTGTGAGATTTGTTCCTCAGAATAAGCTGCCCACTATTCATTTCAGTTAAAATAAGTCATGCATTCAAACTGCTTTCTGGAACATGTGATGAGTAAATATCACAAAATAGACACAAATCAGTGAGATGATTCAATCTATTTAAGGCCATCCACACAAAACGTAAAAGCATGTGGCAGTCCTTCATCACACACTTAAACTTCCTCTGGAAGGAACCTGGAAATTTGATCTCCAAGAAATTACCTGAAGGTGCTAAAAATGTTGGTACAACGTTGCGAGTTGGTGAGTCACTGGAAGACATTCTTTAACATTGTCAAGTTTGTAGTTTCTAAAATGAGGCTAATTCAAAGAACATGTTTTGACTTTAAAGACAGAAGTAGAAATTGCAATGTCGTTGGAACTGGCCGCCAATGGGGCTTCACACTTTGGTGCAAGAATGAAGATTCATAAGTTTGGAGCTGAGGTCAAAACAGCAATAAGCAGAGGAGCCACAATGGGCCACTCAGCGAGGGAATGCTGGAGCAAAGAGAGTCAATGCAAGAATAGGGGTAAAATGGCTCAGAAGGCAAACACTTGTTGGTCTTGACAAGCTTCCCTTGAGAAGAATATTCAGGGGAAGAATCTGGATACCTTCAAGAAAAGAACAACTTGCATTCTACACAAAGAATTTACAACATGGAAGAAAAGAATTATGACTGTGAGGAAGAGAATGTCCAGGAATATCTTGAAGAATTCCATTTGTAGTGATTTTAAAACAATTTTAAATCTAGTCTGGGGTGCTGATCAATATCCACTTCCCTTAATTGAAAATTTGTTGGCTGGGTTTTCAGGTGGGCAGAAATTCTGCAAGATTGAATTTTCACAGGGATATTTGTAGCTGCTGAATCTCAATCATTGCTTACCATCGATACTCTAAAGGTCTTCTTCATTATAAAAGATTGCCTTTTGTAATAACATCCACATCAGCCCTATTCCAAAGATTGATTGTTCAGATTTGAAATAGTCTCTCTGGTGTACGTTTTTACATGGATGATATTAGAACATAACATAGAACAGTACAGCACAGTACAGGCCCTTCGGCCCTCAATGTTGTGCCGAGCTAACCAAAGATCAAGTTAACCCATTCCCTATCATTCTGGTGTGCTCCATGTGCCTATCCAATAACTGCTTGAAAGTTCCTAAAGTGTCCAACTCCACTATCACAGCAGGCAGTCTATTCCACATCCCAACCGCTCTCTGAGTAAAGAATCTACCCCGGACATCCCTCCTATCTCTCCCACCATGAACCTTATAGTTATGCCCCCTAGTAACAGCTACATCCACTCGAGGAAATAGTCTCTGAACGTCCACTCTATCTATCCCACTCGTCATCTTATAAATCTCTATTAAGTCGCCTCTCATCCTCCTCCGCTCCAAAGAGAAAAGCCCCAGATCCCTCAACCTTTCCTCATAAGACCTACCCTCCAAACCAGGCAGCATCCCGGTAAATCTCCTTTGCACTCTCTCCAATGCTTCCACACCCTTCTTATAGCGAGGAGACCAGAACTTAACACAATATTCCAAATGCGGTCTCAGCAAGATCTGGTATAGTTGCAGCATAACCCCACGGCTCTTAAACTCATACATGATTCAGGCATACAAGGTGATCAGAGGGTTAGATAAGGTAGACAGTGACAACCTTTTTCCTTGGATGGTGATAGCTAACACGGTGAGACATAGCTTTAAATTGAGGGGTAACAATTATAGGACGGATGTCAGAGGTAGGCTCTTTACTCAGAGGGTAGTAAGGGCATGGAATGCCCTGCCTGCAGTAGTTGTGGACTCGACACTTTAAGGGTGTTCAAATGGTCAGTGGATAGGCATATGGATAACATTGGAATAGTTTAGGTTAGAGGATCATTAGATTGGTTCCACTGGTCGGCGCAACATCGAGGGCCGAAGGGCCTGTACTGCGCTGTAATGTTCTAAATTCAAACTCCCTGTTAATAAACGCTAACACATTGTAAGCCTTCTTCACGGCTCTATCCACTTGAGTGGTAACCTTCAGAGATCTGTGGATATGAACCCCAAGATCTCTCCGTTCCTCCACATTCCTCAGAACCCTGCCATTGACCCTGTAATCCGCATTCCAGTTTGTCCTACCAAAATAAATCACTAAATGAATATTCTAATTACCAAGTTCAGTAAGCAAAAACAATTGAGTAATTTAGAAGCAGCACTGGAACATCTTCAAGCACATGTATCGCCCCACCCACCACGAGAATCGGTGTGGGTGAAGGGCGACCATTTGAAGATCCGTTGACCTTGGGTGGGATTTTCAGGTCTCGGGTTGAGCGAGGCCATACAATCCCGCCCATGATCTGTATATCAAGAAAGAAAAGTGTGACCTTTTCAGGATGTTAGTTCAGTATTTGGGTCAGATCATTGATAATAAAGACCTACATAAAGCATCTAAAACGATGTATGCTATTTCAGAAGTACGTTGTCCAATAAATGTGATGCATCCATTGTAGGATTAGCAGAATATATACATGGGGTTATGGGAATAGTGAAAGGGTGGGATTTTGGTTGGCGCAGACTCTATGGACCAAATGGTTTCCTTCTGCACTGTTGGGATTCTATGATTAGTAAATTATTATGGCAAATTTGTTCCTAACTTATTACATTTTATTATTTATTCATTTGTGGGCTGACCAGCATTTATTGCCCATCTTAGTTGCCTGAGAGCAGTTGAGAGTCAACCATATTGAGGCAAATGAAGGCCAAACCAGGTTAAGATGGCAGATTCCCTTCCCTAAAGGACATTAGTGAACCAGATGGGTTTTTCTGACATTTGACAATGGTTTCATCAGTAGAATGTTAACTGCAGATATCTTTTCTGCTGTGATTTCTACTGTGATTTCTACTGCGGCAAGGTCCCCAGAACACTAGTTGAGTTTCTGAATTAATTGTCTAGTGATAATATGACTAAGTCATCACCTCCCATGACTAAAGCCATTACGCAATTTACTTTGTGTGAAACAGTCATGGGACTACATAACAGGATAGGAGAAAGCATACAAAGATGTCAAAGATGCTTTGCAGAAGTCTGAAATATTCATTTTAATCTGAAGCTTCCATTGCAGCTTGCTTGTGACATTTCATCATTTGCAGTAGGGACAATAGTAATACTATTAGTGGGCTGTATAAAGGCAAAACTTCATTAGCTGTTAGTCAATTGCAAAGATGGTCACTGATTTTAACCACAGACTCCTACGATATGAATCATCATCAGTCAGAGTGCCAAGCTAATGTTGATGCATTATCACATTTACCTTTACCTATTGTGCAGAAACTGCCAACTAATTTCTCTAATATTCCTTATTTTTCTCCAGCAGTTCATTTGCTTGTGATAGCGTCTCAAGTTCGGAGACATACCAGAAATTATCCCATGATGGGGAAGGTGATAGATGTGGTGTTAAAAGGAATGATAGCTGGAGTGCCTCGGAATGATCCTGATTAGAAACCATACCAAGAAAGCTTGAGTTGACTGTCCAATGTGGGTGTCTATTGTGGAGAATCTGAGTAATCATTCCTCCTAGTCTGCGTGGAAGGGTTCTTGAACAATTACACAAAGAACATTATGGTGTGGTCTGGATGAAGGAATTAGCCCATAGTTATTTTGCGTGGCTGGGTCTAAATGCTTAGATCAAAGAAAAAGTGGAGAATATCAGTTCTATATACGAATAAGAAATACACCATTATTGACTCTTTTATACCTTTGGGAGTAACTGATAATGCCATGGCAATAATTACATGTAGATTTTTCCTGGTCCATTTGAGTATTACATGTTCTTAGTCATAACTGAGGCACAATCAAAGTGGCTTGACACTGTCATCATGAAATCCACTAAACTTGAACAAATCATTGAAAAACTTGACAAAAATTTTGCAAGATTTGGTGAACCCGAACAGATTGCTAGCAATGATAGTTCACAGTTTATTTCACAAGAGTTTGACAATTATCTCTAAGTAAATGATATTCAGCAAATATAATCCCTGCATTATTATCCATCAACCAATGGATTAGTGGAAAGATTCGTACAATCTTTGGAATATTCTTTAAAAGCATTGAAAGAGTAAGGTTTGTTCCATATCCTGTGAATTGCTTTTTGACATCTTACAGAAACACTACACATGCAACTTCCCAAATTTCACCTGCATTCTTACTCTTAAAGAGAAAATTGGGAACTATATTTGATTTGTTATTAACTCCAGAAACTTCAGAGATATAACGTCAACAATGATCCCAAGTTGCTAGATGAGAGGTGAGGGCAAAACAACACTCATTTCAATAAGGAGATCGAATATTCATGCATAATTATACCACAAGTGAGAAATGGGAACCATTTCTTGCTGCAACTGTACAGGGTACTGGTGAGGCCGCAGCTGGAGTACTGTGCGCAGTTTTGGTCGCCGCACTTGTGCAAGGATATTTTGGCCTTGGAGGGAGTGCAGAGGAGGTTCACTAGGCTGATACCGGAGATGAGGGGGTTGGAATATGAAGAGAGACTAAATAGACTAGGTCTGTGCTCGTTGGAGTTTAGAAGGATGAGGGGGGATCTTATAGAGACGTATAAGATAATGAAAGGGATGGATAGGGTAGAGGTAGAGAGATTTTTCCCGCTTAGAAAGGATAGCAGGACTAGAGGGCACAGCCTCAAGATAAGGGAGGGGCAGTTTAGATTGGAGTTGAGGAGGAACTTCTTCACTCAAAGGGTGGTGAATCTCTGGAATTCTCTGCCCGTTGAAGTGATGGAGGCTGCCTCGCTAAATATATTTAAGTCACGGGTAGATAGGTTTTTGGCAGACAAGGGAATTAAGGGTTATGGGGAGAAGGCGGGAAAGTGGAACTGATCCACTTCAGATCAGCCATGATCTTATTGAATGGCGGGGCAGGCTCGAAGGGCTAGATGGCCTACTCCTGCTCCTATTTCTTATGTTCTTATGTTCTTATGCTCTAGCTGTAGTTTTAGCAAAATCTAATTTCCAAATGGCTCATAAATAAGTTGAACTAGTTCGGTGATACTTCACTGACCAAATAACATCTTGACATGAGTTCTCAGAATCATCTTGAGAAATATCAACTTCTTTAGTCCCTCATGTTGTGAATATTACTACAAAAGACTTAGTTAAATCTGAGTTGCCTGATGATTGTGCCTTTCCTACTACACCGTGTGAAAATGATACAGAATTAGTTCCAAGAGAAGAAGTGTCCACTGGAGTTCCAAATCGTAGTTTTTCCCAGGGTGGAAGAATCAATTACTAGGGGGCACAGATTTAACATAAGAACATAAGAACATAAGAAATAGGAGCAGGAGTAGGCCATCTGGCCCTTCGAGCCTGCCCCGCCATTCAATAAGATCATGGCTGATCTGTCGCTGGCTCAGTTCCACTTTCCCGCCCTCTCCCCATAACCCTTAATCCCCTCTCTTATCAAGAACCCATCAACCCGCTTCTTAAAAATATTTAGCGAGGCAGCCTCCACCACTTCAACGGGCAGAGAATTCCAGAGATTCACCACCTTTTGATTGAAGAAGTTCCTCCTCAACTCCGTTCTAAACCACCCCCCCTTTATCTTGAGGCTGTGCCCCCTAGTCCTACTGTCTTTTTTGAGTGGGAAGAGTCTCTCCACCTCTATCTTATCCATCCCATTCATTATCATATACGTCTCAATGAGATCTCCCCTCATTCTTCGAAACTCTAACGAGTACAAGCCCAGTTTATTCAGCCTCTCCTCATAGCTCAACCCCCTCAACTCCGGTATCAGCCTAGTAAACCTCCTCTGCACTCCCTCCAAGGCCAAAATATCTTTGCGCAGGTGCGGCGCCCAAAACTGCACACAGTACTCCAGCTGCGGCCTCAACAATGCCCTATACAGCTGCAGCAAGACCTCCCTACTTTTCTATTCAATCCCCCTCGCTATGAAGGCCAGCATCCCATTCGTCTTCCTGACCACCTGCTGCACCTGCAGGCTGGGTTTTTGCGACTCATGCACAAGGACCCTGAGGTCCCGCTGCACCGTCGCCTGCTGCAGTTTTTCGCCCCGTAAGTAATAGTCCTTCCTACCATTCTTCCTACCAAAGTGGACCACCTCACACTTGCCAACATTAAATTCCATTTGCCATTTCCTGGCCCATTCGCCCAGCCTATCTAGATCCTTCTGCAGACTCTCCACACCCTCCGCACAATTTGCCATTCCCCCAATCTTGGTGTCATCAGCAAATTTTGACACCCTTCACTCGGTTCCCTCCTCCAGATCATCTATATAAATGGTAAAAAGCTGAGGCCCCAGCACCGACCCCTGGGGCACTCCACTAGTCACCATCCGCCAATCCGAATAGCACCCGTTGACCCCCACTCTCTGCCTCCTATTTGACAACCAATCCTCTATCCACGCTAACACCCTACCCCCAACTCCATGTCCCTCGACCTTCTGCAATAACCTCTTGTGAGGTACTTTGTCAAATGCCTTCTGAAAATCTAGAAAGACCACATCCACCGGCTCTCCTCTATCCACCGCCCTAGACACATCCTCATAGAACTCCAGTAAATTTGTGTGTGAGGGGCAAGGTTTGAAGGAGATGTATGAGGCAGATTTTTTACACGGAGTGTAGTGGGTGTCTGGAACTCGTTGCCGGGGAAGGTAGTGGAGCGGCGGTGATTTTTAGAGGATGTGTGGACAAATACGTGAATAGAATAGGAATAGAGGGATATGGTCCCCAGAAGGGTAGAGGATTTTAGTTCAGTCAGGCAGCATGGTCGGTGCAGACTTGGAGAGCTGAAGGGCCTGTTCCTGTGCTGTAATTTTCTTTGATCTAGAGTCAAGAACGGCCAAGTTCTAGAACATCAAATACAACCAAAGAAGAATAGGCATCTTCCTGATGGACTTTTTTATTCATATTTTGATTAATGATGCATTGCACTGTTTCTGGAGTATTATTGATCCTATGTATAACATTGTAGTAGTTTGTTGCAATGCCTACAGAAATAAAGGGGAGGGATGTTATTTATTTAGGTGGTTGCATGATTGCTTTAAGGGCTGATCACATGATTTGATGGCAATGTCATTAGGGTGTTTACAGAGGTTGTTGTTTCACTTTCAGTTTGCACTCTGTACAATAAACCTTGTTGTTGTTAGTTTGAATTAATTGTACAAATCGTGGCCAGGGTTCTTCCAAAAAAAATTAAGTCCCCAACACAGAAAAAGTAATTCCTATTGGTTTTTTCAGTGCACTTACCAGAGCAAATCTCCAACACTCTGAGCACTGCAGGATGCCCGAGCGGGATTCACTCTGGAAAGTAGGTATCCATCCCCACCAGACAGGCCGACAGCATAGCGCTAAGTGGGCCACTGTGCATGCACCAATCTGTCAGAGCGCGCAGTGGCTGCTCTATTACCAGCCTCCCGATTGCTAGAATTTCTAATTGCTGGCCAACCCTGCAATCCTCCTGTTGCTGGCCTCCTGGACCTCCCTAGGCCAGCTCCAATTTCCTGCCCTCTTCCCCCACCTCCAGCCAGCCCTGCGCTCCCCCCCCCCCCCCCCCCCCACCTCCACGCCTCACCCTGGCCAGCTCCGGCCCTCCCGACAGTCCTGATACCCCGCCCGGTGCCTGATGGGCAGTGCCAAAGTGCCATGACTCTATTTAGTATTTTAATCAAGGTAGTTCTCCATATGAACTTTACCTGTATCAAGTAGTACCGTTTATTTCACTACAACGTCACATCAGTTACACCATAAGACCATAAGACCATAGGACGTAGGAGCAGAATGAGGCCACTCGACCCCTTGAATCTGCTCCGCCATTCAATCATGGCTGATATTTTTCTCATCCCCATTCTCCTGCCTTTTCCCCATAACCCCTGATCCCCTTATTAATCAAGAACCTATCTATCTCTGACTAATCCCTCTCAAGACAAATGCTTGCTAGTTTCTCCATTTGGTCCTCATATCCTAAAATCAGCCAGAATCATTGTCTGGTGGGGTGGGAGGCCAGATCGATGTCTGGGTTGGGGGAGGGAGGCCAGGTCATTGTCCGGGGGTTGGGGGGGGGGGGGGGGGGGAGCGGGGGTGAGCGGGGAGGGAGGCCAGATCATTGTATGGAAGGGTGGGGGGTTGGGGGGGAGGGTGGTCAGATCGTTGTCTGGGGGAGCGGGGGCAGGTGGGCGGACTGCTGCCCTCTGCAGGCGTTAGATGGGGAAAGGAGGCAGAAGGTCATGATTGGTTTGAGTAGCGGGGGGGTGGGTGGGTGGATGAGGGGGACAGTTATGTTGTGGGTGACGGGTGATGTCTGTGAGGATCATCACTCCCATTCTTCGTTCCCGGGCAGCTTTACCTGTTTTTTGTGGCCCGGGAGCGATGTGACAGCAACACATTTTTTCAAATTTGTTTTTCACTGTGCATGCGCAGATCAGAGCTCTGAATGTTTCGGCCGCACTAAACCCTGCCCACAGCGCGATTCAGACCCATGATTTTTTTTCAGTGCGTATGGGAGCTGAGAACAGGTTTACAAGTCGGATCTGAATTGCGCCCAGATTTAGCGCTTAGAATCAAAATGGTAAAATTGGACCCTTCGTGTTATCCTCACTATTTACCTTCCCACCGATTTTTATGACATCTGCAAACTTGGCAATAGAATAATCACTTCCCACATCCAAACCATGAATATATATTGCAAATAGTTGTGACCCCCGTACTGATCTCTGTGACCCCAGTACTGATCCCTGTGACCCCAGTACTGATCCCTGTGACCCCAGTACTGATCCCTGTGACCCCAGCACTGATCCCTGTGACCTCAGTACTGATCCCTGTGACCCCAGTACTGATCCCTGTGACCCCGGCACTGATCCCTGTGACCCCGGCACTGATCCCTGTGACCCCAGCACTGATCCCTGTGACCCCAGTACTGATCCCTGTGACCCCAGTACTGATCCCTGTGACTCCAGCACTGATCCCTGTGACCCCAGCACTGATCCCTGTGACCCCAGCACTGATCCCTGTGACCCCAGTACTGATCCCTGTGACCCCAGCACTGATCCCTGTGACCCCAGTACTGATCCCTGTGACCCCAGCACTGATCCCTGTGACCCCAGCACTGATCCCTGTGACCCCAGCACTGATCCCTGTGACCCCAGCACTGATCCCTGTGACCCCAGTACTGATCCCTGTGACCCCAGCACTGATCTCTGTGACCCCAGCATTGATCCCTGTGACCCCAGCACTGATCACTGTGACCCCAGTACTGATCCCTGTGACCCCAGCACTGATCCCTGTGACCCCAGTACTGATCACTGTGACCCCAGCACTGATCACTGTGACCCCAGCATTGATCTCTGTGACCCCAGCATTGATCCCTGTGACCCCAGTACTGATCCCTGTGACCCCAGCACTGATCACTGTGACCCCAGTACTGATCTCTGTGACCCCAGCATTGATCCCTGTGACCCCAGCACTGATCACTGTGACCCCAGTACTGATCCCTGTGACCCCAGCACTGATCCCTGTGACCCCAGTACTGATCCCTGTGACCCCAGCACTGATCTCTGTGACCCCAGCATTGATCTCTGTGACCCCAGCATTGATCCCTGTGACCCCAGTACTGATCCCTGTGACCCCAGCACTGATCACTGTGACCCCAGTACTGATCTCTGTGACCCCAGCATTGATCCCTGTGACCCCAGTACTGATCTTTGTGACCCCAGTACTGATCCCTGTGACCCCAGTACTGATCCCTGTGACCCCAGTACTGATCCCTGTGACCCCAGCACTGATCCCAGTGACCCCAATACTGATCACTGTGACCCCAGCACTGATCTCTGTGACCCCAGAACTGATCCCTGTGACCCCAGCACTGATCCCTGTGACCCCAGAACTGATCCCTGTGACCCCAGCACTGATCCCTGTGACCCCAGTACTGATCCCTGTGACCCCAATACTGATCACTGTGACCCCAGAACTGATCTCTGTGACCCCAGCATTGATCCCTGTGACCCCAGTTCTGATCTTTGTGACCCCAGTACTGATCCCTGTGACCCCAATACTGATCCCAGTGACCCCAGTACTGATCCCTGTGACTCCAGCACTGATCACTGTGACCCCAATACTGATCACTGTGACCCCAGCACTGATCTCTGTGACCCCCGTGCTGATCCCTGTGACCCCAGTACTGATCCCTGTGACCCCAATACTGATCTCTGTGACCCCAGCACTGATCTCTGTGACCCCAGTACTGATCTCTGTGACCCCAATACTGATCCCTGTGACCCCAGCACTGATCCCTGTGACCCCAGCACTGATCCCTGTGACCCCAGTACTGATCTCTGTGACCCCAATACTGATCCCTGTGACCCCAGCACTGATCTCTGTGTCCCCAGTACTGATCCCTGTGACCCCAGTACTGATCCCTGTGACCCCAGTGCTGATCCCTGTGACCCCAGCACTGATCTCTGTGACCCCAGCACTGATCTCTGTGACCCCAATACTGATCCCTGTGACCCCAGTGCTGATCCCTGTGACCCCAGTACTGATCCCTGTGACCCCAGCACTGATCCCTGTGACCCCAGCACTGATCCCTGTGACCCCAGTACTGATCCCTGTGACCCCAGTACTGATCAGCAGAAATATATTCCGATGGTAAAGAAGGAATGTAGGAGAAGGGATAACCAGCCGTGGTTATCTAAGGAAATAAAGGAGAGTATTAAGTTAAAAGCTGATGCGTTCAGAGTGGCTAAAAGTAGTGGGCGATTAGAAGACTGGGAAAAATATAAAAATCAACAAAAAATGACTAAGAAGGTGATAAAGAAAGGAAAGATAGACTATGAAGCTAAACTAACACTAAATATAAAAAGGACAGTAAAAGTTTTTACAAAGAAGAGAAGGCTGGCTAGAGTGAATGTTGGACCCTTAGAGAATGAGGGGGGGGATTTAGTGGTGGGAGATGAGGAAATGGCTAAGGCTTTAAATAAGTTTTTTGCCTCGGTCTTCACGGAGGAGGACACGAATAGTTTGCCGGATCTTAAAGATAGAAGGATGGTAGGGGTTGAGGGCCTGAATGCGATTACTGTCACTAGAGAGATAGTGCTTGATCGACTAATGGGACTGAAGGTAGACAAGTCCCCAGGACCGGATGGAATGCATTCCAGGGTTCTGAAAGAAATGGCAGAGGTGATAATGGATGCCTTAGTAATTATTTAACAAAATTCGCTGGATTCCAGAGAAGTGCCGGAAGATTGGAAAACGGCTAATGTTACGCCGCTGTTTAAAAAAGGTAGCAGACAAAAGGCAGGGAATTATAGGCCGGTTAGTTTAACGACTGTAGTTGGAAAAATGCTAGAATCCGTCATCAAAGAAGAAATAGCGGGGCACCTAGAAAAGAATGGTTTGATAGAGCAGACGCAGCACGAATTTGTTAAGGGGAAGTCGTATTTAACGAATTTATTGAATTTCTATGAGGATGTGACTAGTGCGGTAGACAGAGGGGAACCAGTGGATGTGGTGCTTTTAGATTTCCAAAAGGCGTTTGATAAGGTGCCTCATAAAAGGTTGCTACAGAAGGTTAGGGTGCACGGAGTTGGGGGTGAGGTGTCAGCGTGGATAGAGGATTGGCTGTCTAATAGGAAGCAGAGAGTTGGTATCAATGGGTGCTATTCTGGTTGGCGGTTGGTGACTAGTGGAGTGCCGCAGGGATCGGTGCTGGGGCCTCAACTATTTACCATTTATATAGATGATCTGGAGGAGGGGGCAGAGTGTAGGGTGATGAAATTTGCTGATGACACGAAGATGAGTGGAAAAGCAAATCGCGTGGAGGGTGTGGAAAGTCTGCAGAGGGATCTGGATAGGCTGAGCGAGTGGGCGAGGACCTGGCAGATGGAGTATAATGTTAGCAAGTGTGAGGTTATCCACTTTGGCAGAAACAATAGTAGGAGGGATTACTATTTAAAAGGTGAAAAGCTGCAGAGGGACCTGGGGTCCTTGTGCACGAGTCGCAAAAACCCAGTCTGCAGGTGCAGCAGGTGATCAAGGCGGCAAATGGGATGTTGGCCTTTATAGCGAAGGGGACAGAATATAAAAGCAGGGAGGTCTTGCTGCAACTGTACAAGGCACTGGTGAGGCCGCAGCTGGAGTACTGTGTGCAGTTTTGGTCGCCGCACTTGCGGAAGGATATTTTGGCCTTGGAGGGAGTGCAGAGGAGGTTCACTAGGCTGATACCGGAGATGAGGGGGTTAGACTACGAAGAGAGACTAAATAGACTGGGTCTGTACTCGTTGGAGTTTAGAAGGATAAGGGGCGATCTTATAGAGACATATAAGATAATGAATGGGATGGATAGGGTAGAGGTAGAGAGATTCTTCCCGCTTAGAAAGGATAGCAGGATTAGAGGGCACAGCCTCAAGATAAGGGGGGGGTGGCAGTTTAGAACGGAGTTGAGGAGGAACTTCTTCACTCAAAGGGTGGTGAATCTCTGGAATTCTCTGCCCGTTGAAGTGGTGGAGGCTACCTCGCTAAATATATTTAAGTCACGGGTAGATAGGTTTTTGATAGACAAGGGAATTAAGGGTTATGGGGAGAAAGCGGGGAAGTGGAACTAATCCACTTCAGATCAGCCATGATCTTATTGAATGGCGGGGCAGGCTCGAAGGACTAGATGGCCTACTCCTGCTCCTATTTCTTATGTTTTTATTTTCTTATCCCTGTGACCCCAATACTGATCACTGTGACCCCGGCACTGATCTCTGTGACCCCAGTACTGATCCCTGTGACCCCAGCACTGATCGCTGTGACCCCGGCACTGATCGCTGTGACCCCAGCACTGATCCCTGTGACCCCAGCACTGATCGCTGTGACCCCGGCACTGATCCCTGTGACTCCAGCACTGATCCCTGTGACCCCAGCACTGATCACTGTGACCCCAGTACTGATCCCTGTGACCCCAGCACTGATCTCTGTGACCCCAGTACTGATCACTGTGACCCCAGTACTGATCCCTGTGACCCCAGCACTGATCCCTGTGACCCCAGTACTGATCCCTGTGACCCCAGTACTGATCCCTGTGACCCCAGCACTGATCTCTGTGACTCCAGCACTGATCACTGTGACCCCAACACTGATCTCTGTGACCCCAGCACTGATCATTGTGACCCCAGTACTGATCTTTGTGACCCCAGTACTGATCTTTGTGACCCCAGTACTGATCCCTGTGACCCCAGTACTGATCACTGTGACCCCAGTACCCCAACACTGATCTCTGTGACCCCAGCACTGATCACTGTGACCCCAGTACTGATCTTTGTGACCCCAGTACTGATCCCTGTGACCCTAGTACTGATCACTGTGACCCCAGTACCCCAACACTGATCTTTGTGACCCCAGCACTGATCTCTGTGACCCCAGTACTGATCTCTGTGACCCCAGTACTGATCTCTGTGACCCCAGTACTGATCCCTGTGACCCCAGCACTGATCTTTGTGACCCCAGTACTGATCCCTGTGACCCCAGTACTGATCTTTGTGACCCCAGCACTGATCCCAGTGGCCCCAGTATTGACACATGTAGCAATTCACTGAATACAGGTTACCATCCTGAAAATGCCCCTCTTATCCCAACTCTCTGTCTTCTGTTCACCAATCGCTATGCATGCTACCATGTTATCGTCAACACCATGGATGGTTATCATATGTAGCCTTTTATGTGGCTACCTTATCAAATGCTTTTTGGAAATCCAAGTACACTACATCTACTGGTTCTCCTTTATCTTCCTGCACCTGGCCCACAGCCCTGTAGCTTACAACACTTAAGATGCAGAGTGAGGTACTTATTATATGAGTTTAGAGTCTTTGCCCCCACCACCAACTCAAGCAGCAAATTCTAGCCTCTGTATAAAAAGGTTTTTCCTCATGTCCTCTCTGATCCTTCTGCCACTTAGCTTGAATCTATGACCCCTAGCTTTTGAACTCTCTGCCAAGGAAAACAGGGTAAAATAGACTTATTAGTGATAGGCAGCATGGTTTTGTGAAGGGGAGGTCGTGTCTCACAAACTTGATTGAGTTCTTTGAGGAAGTGACAAGAAACATTGATCAGGGCAGGACAGCAGATGTTGTTTACATGGACTTCAGTAAAGCCTTCGATAAGGTTCCTCATGGCAGGCTGATACAGAAGGTGAAACCATATGGGATCCGAGGTGAGCTGGTAAGGTGGATACAAAACTGGCTTGGGTATAGATAGCAGAGAGGAGCAGTGGAAGAATACTTTTCTAACTGGAAGTCTGTGACGAGCGGTGTTCCATCAGGATCAGTGCTGGGCTTCTGTTCCTAATATATATAAATGACTTGGAGAAAAATGTAGATGGTCTGATTAGTAAATTTGCAGATGATACAAAATTGGGGGAGTAGTGGATAGTGAGGAGGATTGTCAGAGGATACAGCAGGATATAAATTGGGCCAAAAGATGGCAGATGGAATTTAACCCAGACAAATGTGATGTGATGTGATTTGGAAGGTCGACTGCAGAAGGAAAATTCACAGTAAGTGGTAGAGCCCTTATAAATATTAACGTACAGAGGAATCTAGGTGTGCAGTTCCCTGAAGGTGGCAACTCAGGTGGACACGAAGGCGTATGGCATGCTGGCCTTCATTGGTCAGGGCATTGAGTATAGGAATTGGAAAATCATGTTTCAGCTGTTTGAGACTTTGGTTAGGCCATATTTGGAGTAATGTGTACAATTCTGGTCGCCACACTAGAACAAAGAACAAAGGAAATTACAGCAAAGGAACAGGCCCTTCAGCCTTCCAATCCTGCACTGATCATGCTGCCCAACTTGACTAAAACCCCTTACCCTTCCAGGAACCATATTGCTCTATTCCCATCCTATTCATGTATTTGTCAAGGTGCCTTTTACAAGTCATTATCTTATCTGCTTCCAGTACCTCCCCCAGCAGTAGTTCCAGGCACCCACCAACCTTTGTGTGAAAACTTTGCCTTGGAAGGATGTTGATGCATTGGAAAGAGGGCAGAAGAGATTTACCAGGATGTTGCCTGGTTCGGAGGAGATGGACAATGAAGAAAGGTGGAACAAACTTAGATTGTTTTCATTGGAGCATCAGAGAATGAGGGGGACCTGATAGAGGTTTACAAGATGATGACAGGTTTGGATAGAGTGGATAGTCAGAGTCTTTTTCCCAAGGGCGAAGTGTCAGTTACTCAGGGGAATAAGTTGAAAGTGAGAGGTGGAAAGTTTGAAAGAGATGTAAGGGGTAAGTTTTTCACACAGAGGGTGGTGAATGCCTGGAATGTGCGCTGGAGGGGCTGGTGGAAGCAGATTCTAAATTACGATCAAAAAGCATCTTGATAGACACATGAATAGGCAGGGAATAGAGGGATGTAAACCACATAGAGGCAAGAAAATATTAGGTTAGAGAGGCATCTGTGTCGGCACAGACTCAGTGGGTCGAAGGGCCCGTTCTCTGTTGTTTGTTTTTTGTTTCTTCCTGTCTACTGTCTCCCTGGCCCTCACAATTTTCCATTCGTCAATCGTGTCTTCTCTGTTCCATTGGTAGCCAAACAACCAACCCTGGTTCAACATGTCTCAATGTTTTCTAATAAAGAAAAGGATTCAAATAATTTGGCTGAAGCGTGAAGCCACCCTCGCAGCGTGGTTCCAACCTGGGACAATCTTGGCTCTGATTTCTCTCTGGTCGTTTTATAAGTTTGTGGGAATCACATCCAGGGATACTGTTTGCATAACAATGGTTGCTATGGCAATGCACGGAATCATATAGGCGGCCGAGTTATCCCTTGATAACTGAAAGCCTGTCTTATCTTCTAACATTTCGCTGTGTAAATCGAAATGTTTCCTTTGCTTATCTCTGTCCATTCTGCAAATTCTCCAATTCAACTCAGCATCATCTTAATCTGAAGCAAATTCCGATCATTAATCTGTGAACTCTTTTGCTGTCATTGGGCCTTTTATCCTAGTGATGATGAATGACCTGTTCAACATTTCATTCAAGTTAACTTACAATAAACTGTGCCACTAAAACAGGGATGACGGAAATTTCAGACAAATGTGATCTGATCATGTTCTGGATTCTGAATTATTTCAGGGTTTTGCTTTCCTCACTCACAAAATTTGTTACTGGGTGAACTGATTAAAAGCATTTGTTACCATTGGCCGCTGGGTCATTTAATATGAGAGCAGCATAGGGACTTTTAAAATTAATTTTAAAAATTCTTTCATGGGATGTGGGTGGAGCAGCACTTGTTGTCTATCTCTAGTTTCCCAAGATAGGCTGGTGTTGATATTTAGGGGGGAAAAGGGTTAAAAAGTGAAGAACAAGGTAGCAATCGAAAACATAGAAAGAGACACAAACCAAGGTCTCTGAAAATTCTGTGGCCTGTTTGCGTGTTAGTGGCCTAGAGGATGGTGCGTTAGATACAGAGGACAGGGGGAGAGAAGGGCAATGGTGTTGGAGATTGGGGGAAGTGGCTGAAGCACAGATCATGTGATGGCTCTATCAAGATGAGTGACCATTCATCACTGCTGCCTTGTGATTGCTTTAAAGGATCAGGTTGTGGAAGTGTGCAGTGCAGAGAAACCAGTCTTTGCGTCTTCGCAACAGACATAGCATTGGTGGCTGGTTCAAAATAGCTTTTGGTCAGTCAACACTGAGGCCAAATTAACTCCTTCCCAACAGACTAGAATTCAACCTGGAACTTGCCAGCTGGATCACTGAGCCACACTGATCATGACACCTGCGGACTGAGCTGTGGCTGCAGCTTCCTCATTATAAACTAGGAATATCTCGGGCATGCAACAACCTACCCACCACAGAACTGAATGCCGATGAAGAATGTGACATTAAGTATTCACCTTGATTTGCTCAAACATCACTCAAGCCTCCAGAAGGAATTGCCTTTCCAGACAAGAAGTGGCCAAATATTCACAGCAAGACACCACAACAAGCAACGAGGTCAAACCAGGTGAGTGTACCCGTCAGATCTCCAACGCTCAGTGACTGAAGGATTTGTCTACCCTGGTTCTAGCAGGCTGGGTAGCTGAGAGCTATCTCAGGTCCAATAGTCATGAGGGTGGGTCAGCACCATGTTGTGGAACGTGCTGACCTTATCAAGATACAGAAGATGTCCTGGTCGCCCGCTGCACCCAGGCTGTTCTCCAGCCGCCTACACTCAACTTGTCACTACACCATGATAGGTCAGGGTGAGAGAATGAGGTTTGCAATGCTCAGTGCTCCCTCACCAGAATTCAATTCACACACAAGTCACCTCCACTATTTTTCTATCATCTCTCACCCATCATCTATCTTAAAAGTTGCTGCGGCGATGAGTGGGCGATGTAACAGCAGATTCATTGGGAGGTGGGATCACAAACTGGAAATAGTTGCTTCAGGCCACAGGCTCCTTTCCCACTGCAATATCCTCTCAAGTTTCAACTTTACTGATGACACTGCCGTAGTGGGTCGGATCTCAAACAATGGCAAAGCCGAGTACAGAAACGAGACAGAATCTGGTGAACTGGTGTGGCAACAAAAATCTCTCCCTCAATGTCAACAAAACGAAGGAGATTGTCATCAACTTCAGGAAGTGTAGAGGAGAACATGCCCCTGTCTACATCAATGGGGATAAAGTAGAAATGGTTGAGAGCTTCAAGTTTTTAGGTGTCCAACAACCTGTTCTGGCCCCCCCATGCCAAGTTAAGAAACACCTCTACTTTCTCAGAAGACTAAGGAAATTTGGCATGTCCGCTACCACTCTCACCAACCTTTTCAGATGCACCATAGAAAGCATTCTTTCTGGTTGTATCACAGCTTGGTATCATTCCTGCTCTGTCTAAACCCGCAAGAAACTACAGAAGGTCGTGAATATGGTCACTCCATCACGCAAATCAGCCTCCCATCCATTGACTCTGTCGACACTTCCCGCTGCCTCAGCAAAGCAGCCAACATAATTAAGGACTCCACGCATCCCGAACATTCTGTCTTCCACCTTCTTTTGTCCGGAAAAAGATACAAAAATCTGAGGTCACGTACCAACTGACTAAAGAACAGCTTCTTCATCAGATATTTGAATAGATTTACCTTGCATTATGTTGATCTTTCTCTACACCCTAACTATGGCTGTAACACTACATTCTGCACTCTCTCCTTTCCTTCTCTGGGAATGGTATGCTTTGTCTGTATAGCGCGCAAGAAACAATACTTTTCACTGTATGTTAATACATGTGACAATAATCAATCAAATCAAATCAAATTACTGGGCTGAAGCAGGAGTGGAACACGGCAGCCTCCTGAGCAACTGAGCAGCCTTTCCCGGGACCATTCTGCTGGAATCAACAAGGGGCAGGAAAAACGTGTCCTAAACATTTTCCACTTCTTTTCCCTGGCCAGCAGGCTGCAGCTGGCAAGAGACCCGTCAACACGGAAAATCTCACAAAGTACCGGTGACACCAGCCACCATTGGCACAGGGAACGTGTGCAGCCGTTTAGAGAATGCCACAGCCAACAGGCCTGAGAGAACTGCTCTTTCAGTAGAGAGTTGGATCAGTCCAATGTTCAGATCGCCACTCCCAGCGAGACTCGGCAAACTGACAAGAGCCAGCTCCAGGAAATCTGAGCAGGTTACATATCCTTTCGGAATGTCTGTGGAGAAAAGGAACAGTGTAGCTGGTGCAGGCTTTGCTGTCATGAATCATCTGGTCAGTCAGTTATATGGACTTTAATAAGGTCATTGACGAGGTCCCACACATAGAACTGCCTGGCTTCCATTGTTTGATTGCAGTTGAGACTGTTGTAAATCTCTGAGTTGAAATGAGGGCTGGACAGTTACCCCACTGGGTGGATAAGTCTGTCCTCGCTGTGAGGCTGCTTATCTCTGCCATTCACAGAACAACCACTTGGAGGCTTCTCTGGTGCCGAGGAACTGCATTTCCAGTCAGTGCTCTTTCTAAGCCCAGATCCTGTTTACTCATCTGAGTGGAACACAATAAAAAGTAGCTGCCATCCTAATCGATATAAATATAGCAGGAGTCAGGGGAAGCGAAGAACTATCAAGGTGAGGCAGCTGTCACAAAGGCAGGGACATGGTTTAGTCTCCAGGAGCTGATGACGTCAAACCAGTTTCCAGTGCTGTCTGTTTAGTGTCATGTGACTGCTGAATCATATCCCAATGTACGTGGCTGGTTTTGGACCCAGAGAAACAGAGATTCAGTCTGTGTGTAACACTGGAGACAGGGATCCAGATGGGCTGAAAGTAATTGAGAAATTTATTGAATCATCTGAGAATTTTCAGAGCTGGTTTCATATCATCTTTTGACCTACGCTCCACTTCAATGGGCACCTTATTCCCAAGCCAGCGTTTGCTATTTCCCCTCAAGCCATTTGTAACTCTTTGTGGTACCAGTTATGGGGTGCCCGAAGGTAACTGGGTCAGTCTCACTTGTAGTCAAATACCAGCCGAGAGATTGAATGCTAATGGATACTCAGATGTGACCAGGACGATAACTTGAACCTTGATTTGTCACAAGTCATAATGCTGAATATGTAGGAAACTTGCTGTAGTAACTATTCTGGCAATCTTATTTGGTAAAAACTCTATTAATAAACTCTATCTTGGGAATACTGTTGTGTGAATTCAGCAGAATGATCTAAACAGAACTGAAACATTCTCTCTGTTTCTCAGTTCACGCTGGGATTCAGATATCATCATAGAGTGAAAAACATTTCCCTTCTTAAGATTAATGCCTAACTGGGCAATTGATCAAACACGTGTGGCTTTATCAACAGCATGGGAATCCTGATGCAAGATTAATTGCAGCTATTGTTTTTAATGTGGGCATAGTGCCAACCTGGGCTAACTGTTCATTTAAATGGCAGAAATGTGCAAACTGCTTGAATTGAACAGTTAACAAAGAACAAAGAACAAAACCAGCCCGGGAAACAGGCCCTTCGGCCCAACGAGCCCGCGCCGCCATCTCAACACCACCAGTCCCCCTCTCCACCCACAACCCTTGTCTAATGTTTTATGGCCATCCAGATTGAGGGAAACTGATTTAGGGACAATTTATTCCTGCCAATCAGCCTAACAGCACATCTTTGGGGCGTGGGAGGAAACCGGAGCACCCGGAGAAAACCCACGCAAGCACGGGGAGAATGCGCAAACTCCCACAGACACCAGCCCAAATCCATGTGTCTGCACAGCAATCAGCGATAGTCACTGAGCTGTCGTCTTGCCCAGTATCTGGTCCAGTTTAGGCACACACTAACGACATGAAGCACTAGGCCAATCTCGAACAACCAAGAGCAGCCCCAGTACAACCCATCACGTGTATGCCCCTCGTTGGACACAAAGTGGACCGACTTAAAACCTGTGAATGAAAAGAGAAAAAAAAACATTATTATTGTACCACATCCATTTACCTTACCAGGGATGCCCCAATGCTAATGACCCTTATTTAAAACAATCTCCTATATCCACCCATCTCCAACGCAGTCATGTGCCTGTCTAAGTTACTCTTAAATGACTCTAGCGTGTTTGCCTCCACCACCTTACTTGGCAGAGCATTCCATACCCCCACTACCCTCTGTGTGAAAAACCTCCCTTTAATATCTGTGTTGTACCTCTCCCCCCTCACCTTAAGTCCATGGCCCCTTGTCCTATGTGTCTCTATCATAATTGGGTGATTCTGTGCCTGGACAAGGCTTACAAAACTGTGAGAGACTAGCACAGTTTAAACTAGCTTGCTCTACATAAAGCACCTTTCACAGGGGCAATGCATTCTGCCTGTAAAGGCTACTGAGAGATATTCTACAACTGATTCTAATCTGGAAAAACAAATGAATGGTGCAACGTGGAGTGACTGAGGTGATCCAGGATTTTACAACATGACTAGAATCCTTGGCACTGGAGATGTGGAGAGGGGGCCATTGAGGACTGGAAGACTAACTACGACTGATGCCTGGACTCGAGTATCAAGAGAATGGATACAGTAGCAGAGGTTCAGTGACCTCATGTGAATGCACATGGTCAACATTTTCATTGCCATAACTCAGTGCATGTAACGTTCGCTTCAGACGCTGATGCCTATCACTCACCTCCCAACAATCACTATTCTTCATTCACTCTCCATTCACCTGACGAAGAGGTTAACCTCGAAAGCTAGTGAGTTTACTATCACATAAATCGGTTGGACTTAAACCTGGTGTTGTCAGACTTCTTACTGTGTTTACCCCAGTCCAACGCCAGCATCTCCACAACATGACCGCTTGCTGCCGCCAGGGTTGGGAAATTGAGAACTAGAGAGCATAGGTTAGGGTTAAGAATTAATGAGAACCTAAGGAGTAACTTTTTTACAAAGAGTGTGGTGCATATGTGGAATGAGCTGCTGGAGGAAGTGGTTGAGGCAGGGACATTGACAACATTTAAAAGGCACTTGGACAGATACATGGAAAGGAAAGGTTTAGAGGGATATGGGCCAAATGCAGGCAAATGGGGTGAGCTGAGATGGGCAATTTGTTGCATGGACCAGTTTGGGCCGAAGGGCCTGTCTCTGTGCCGGAGATTCTATGATTCTATGGTACGTTGGCCTTCATAGTGAGAGGATTTGAGTAGAGGGATAAGGATGTTTTGCTGCAATTGTATAAGGCGTTGGTGAGGCCGCCTCTGGACTAGCGTGTGCAGTTTTGGTGTCCTTAACTGAGGAAGGATGTCCTTGCTATAGAGGGAGCACAGCGAAGGTTTACCAGGCTGATTCCTGGGATGGCAGGTCTGTCATATGAGGGCAGACTAAGTTGATTAGGATTATATTCACTGGAGTTTAGAAGAGTGAGAGGGGATCTCATTGAAGCTTATAAAATTCTAACAGGGTTAGACAGGATAGATTCAGAAAGAATGTTCCCGATGGTGGGGAACGAGTCCAGAACGAGGGGTCAGAGTTTGAGGATAAGGGGTAAACCTTTTAGAACTGAGATGAGAAATTCTTCACCCAGAGGGTGGTGAATGTGTGGAATTCACTCCCACAAAAAGTAGTTGCGGCCAAAACGTTTGCCTGATTTCAGGAAGAAATTAGATTTTGCTCTTGGGCTAAAGGACCAAGGATGTGGGGGGAAGGAGGAATCAGGATACTGAATTCAATGATCAGCCATGATCAAGATGAATGGTGGAGCAGGCTTGAAGGGCCGAATGGCCTCCTCTTGCTTCTAGTTTGTAGGTTTCTACGTAAATCTTACAGCAACTTTTCACCTGTCTGAGATAACTGAATGTCTGATGTGAAAGTCAACAATTTACAGCAAGACTATTGGATCACCCCACTTTGTCAGAAAGGAAACTAACGATAATCTATTGAAAACACAGTGACTCAACTCAGAGCAAATGAAAGATTTATTTTCACAAAGAATGATAAAAGTCAAAAGTGCAGGAGCCATAATCAGAATTCAATGTTTCTGGAAATTGAGGTTTTCCATTCTCGAGAATGTGAGTCTGTGAAGATGATTCTTTACATGTTCCTGAATTATTCTGTTCTTACAAATCTGCTCAACACACTTTTCAATCCTCGTTCGGAAATAATTCTTTCCACTATTTTTCTGAAGGTGGAGAGAAAATTATTCCTCGAGAGACAGGTCGGCGGTGAGGAAGCGGAATCATTTTAAAATTCAAGCCAGGGCAATCAGAGGCGATGTCTGAAACGGTTCTTAACACAAAAGGGAGTGGAATTCTACAACTCTCTCCGAAAGCTGCTGGAATTGGTGCAATTGGGAATGGCAAAACTGAGATTAATACATTTTTATTAGACACAAGTACTAAGGTTCAGAGAAACGAGACAGGCAGATTGAGTTTAGAAATAAATAAATAATTTCTATTTATAAATAGAATCAAATTGAATGACAGAGCAGACTTGAAGAACTGAATAATCTTCCTGTGGAAACAATCTTGAGGGACTGAATGGCCTTTTTCCATGATTTTTTGAACATTTAAGTTCTGTAG